>NC_069504.1:778188487-778488487 GCF_027579735.1 Bombina bombina
GCACTTTCATTCATCAAACTTTACATTTCACTGATTTTTTTTTAAATACTTACCTTTTCTTCTTGAAAGCCGCTCCAGCGCTTCTCCAGACCGTCGCAAGCCTCTTCATACGTCAGCAATGACGATTCCGGCATCCTCCAATCACGGCTTCCCCCCAGGGGAATCACTGGCTAAAGCAACGCCGTGATTGGAGGAAGGCCAGGATTGTCATTGCTGAAGTATGAAGAGGTTTGCGACGAGCGGGGGAAGCGCTGGAGCTGCTTTCACGAAGAAATGGTAAGTATTTTAACAAAACCAGTGAAATGTAAAGTTTGATGAATGAAAGTGCCCCTGTTTTTAATAGGATTATTAAAAACCGGGCACTGGTGCATCAAAATTTACATTCACTTTAACTACCAGCTTTGCAGCACTATAATCTTTGCCAAGACTCTTGCTATTACGTTTCTGCTCTTCTGGTAGCCTGATCTTGTAACTACCAACCGTGCAACACTACAGCCTTTACTAGGCATGTGCATTTAATCATTTGTTAGTGAAACGAATTCCGAACATGACCATGGGTAGCAGCATTCGGCTATTTTCGGTGCCAGATTTATTTGTGTGAAATTGCAACGCATAAAGATCTTGATTTGCACAGATGTTTGTGTGTTGCGCTTTCACACAAAAAACATTTGGTGCCGAAAATAGCAGAATGCTTCTGCCGATGGCCATATTTGGCATTCGCTTTACAATCAAATGATCAAATGCAAATGCCTAGTCTTTAAAAATAATCCTAAAAATATTGCTTGTCACACTTGAAACTTTACAACATGTACACAACTATGAAGTTATAAAAATGTTAATTACATTAGGAGGAGAGAGAGAGAGCAAAAGAGAGGGGGAGAGAGAGCGCAAAAGAGAGGGGGAGAGAGAGAGCGCAAAAGAGAGGGGGAGAGAGAGAGCGCAAACGAGAGGGGGGTGAGAGAGAGCTCAAAAGAGAGGGAGGAGAGAGAAAGTTCAAAAGAGAGGGGGAGAGAGAGAGAGCAAATGAGAGGGGGGAGAGAGAGCAAAAGAGAGGGGAGGGAGAGAGCGCAAGGGGTGGGACCGCTGTACTGCAAAAAAATGGCCCGTGTGAACGGGCTTTAGGACTAGTCCTATTATAAACAGGGGCACTTTCATTCATCAAACTTTACATTTCACTGTTTTTTTTAAAATACTTACCTTTTCTTCTTGAAAGCCGCTCCAGCGCTTCTCCAGACCGTCGCAAGCCTCTTCATACGTCAGCAATGACGATTCCGGCATCCTCCAATCACGGCTTCCCCCCAGGGGAATCACTGGCTAAAGCAACGCCGTGATTGGAGGAAGGCCAGGATTGTCATTGCTGAAGTATGAAGAGGTTTGCGACGAGCGGGGGAAGCGCTGGAGCTGCTTTCACGAAGAAATGGTAAGTATTTTAACAAAACCAGTGAAATGTAAAGTTTGATGAATGAAAGTGCCCCTGTTTTTAATAGGATTATTAAAAACCGGGCACTGGTGCATCAAAATTTACATTCACTTTAACTACCAGCTTTGCAGCACTATAATCTTTGCCAAGACTCTTGCTATTACGTTTCTGCTCTTCTGGTAGCCTGATCTTGTAACTACCAACCGTGCAACACTACAGCCTTTACTAGGCATGTGCATTTAATCATTTGTTAGTGAAACGAATTCCGAACATGACCATGGGCAGCAGCATTCGGCTATTTTCAGTGCCAGATTTATTAGTGTGAAATTGCAACGCATAAAGATCTGGATTTGCACAAATGTTTGTGTGTTGCGCTTTCACACAAAAAACATTTGGTGCCGAAAATAGCAGAATGCTTCTGCCGATGGCCATATTTGGCATTCGCTTTACAATCAAATGATCAAATGCAAATGCCTAGTCTTTAAAAATAATCCTAAAAATATTTCTTGTCACACTTGAAACTTTACAACATGTACACAACTAGGAAGTTATAAAAATGTTAATTACATTAGGAGGAGAGAGAGAGAGAGAGAGAGAGAGAGCAAAAGAGAGGGGGAGAGAGAGCGCAAAAGAGAGGGGGAGAGAGAGAGCGCAAAAGAGAGGGGGAGAGAGAGAGCGCAAACGAGAGGGGGAGAGAGAGAGCGCAAACGAGAGGGGGAGAGAGAGAGCGCAAACGAGAGGGGGGTGAGAGAGAGCTCAAAAGAGAGGGAGGAGATAGAAAGCTCAAAAGAGAGGGGGAGAGAGCAAATGAGAGGGGGGAGAGAGAGCAAAAGAGAGGGGAGGGAGAGAGCGCAAGGGGTGGGACCGCTGTACTGCAAAAAAATGGCCCGTGTGAACGGGCTTTAGGACTAGTCCTATTATAAACAGGGGCACTTTCATTCATCCAACTTTACATTTCACTGTTTTTTTAAAAATACTTACCTTTTCTTCTTGAAAGCCGCTCCAGCGGTTCTCCAGACCGTCGCAAGCCTCTTCATACGTCAGCAATGACGATTCCGGCATCCTCCAATCACGGCTTCCCCCCAGGGGAATCACTGGCTAAAGCAACGCCGTGATTGGAGGAAGGCCGGGATTGTCATTGCTGAAGTATGAAGAGGTTTGCGACGAGCGGGGGAAGCGCTGGAGCGGCTTTCACGAAGAAAAGGTAAGTATTTTAACAAAACCAGTGAAATGTAAAGTTTGATGAATGAAAGTTCCCCTGTTTTTAATAGGATTATTAAAAACCGGGCACTGGTGCATCAAAATTTACATTCACTTTAACCACCAGCTTTGCAGCACTATAATCTTTGCCAAGATTCTTGCTATTACGTTTCTGCTCTTCTGGTAGCCTGATCTTGTAACTACCAACCGTGCAACACTACAGCCTTTATTAGGCATGTGCATTTAATCATTTAAAGTTTAGTTAGTGAAACGAATTCCGAACATGACCATGGGCAGCAGCATTCGGCTATTTTCGGTGCCAGATTTATTTGTGTGAAATTGCAACGCATAAAGATCTGGATTTGCACAGATGTTTGTGTGTTGCGCTTTCACACAAAAAACATTTGGTGCCGAAAATAGCAGAATGCTTCTGCCGATGGCCATATTTGGTATTCGCTTTACAATCAAATGATCAAATGCAAATGCCTAGTCTTTAAAAATAATCCTAAAAATATTGCTTGTCACACTTGAAACTTTACAACATGTACACAACTAGGAAGTTATAAAAATGTTAATTACAACACGTTTTAAAAATGGAACAATCAAACTAGCAAGTTTTTACCTTTTTATACTTTATAAAAGTTAAAGGGACATGAAACCCAAACATTTTCTTTCATGATTCAGATAGAGAATACGATTTTAAACAACTTTCCAGTTTACTTCTATTATTTAATTTGCTTCCTTCTCTTGTTATCCTTTGCTGAAAGGTTTATCTAGTCAAGCTCAGGAGTAGCAGAGAACCTATGTTCTAGCTGTTGATTGGTGGCTGCATATATATATCGATTGTGATTGGCTAACCCATGTGTTCAGTTAGAAACCATTAGAGCGATGCTGCTCCTTCAACAAATGATACCAAGAGAATGAAACAGATTAGATAATAGAAGTAAATTAGAAAGTTGTTTAAAAATGTATTCTCTATCGGAATCATGAAAGAAAATTTTTGGGTTTCATGTCCCTTTAATATATATATATATATATATATATATATATATATATATATATATATATATATAAAAGCATCTTACATGGAGCAGTCTCATCGAAGATAAAACAAATTACACAAACATTAAAACATTGCAAAAAAATAAAAATAAATGATAAATTAAATACATTTGGGAAGTTATATAATGAATACAAATATTTGAATACTTCAACCAATATAAAATCTAAAAAATACTTCAATATAAAAATCCATATTCAAAATTAGAATCGTGGATGACAAACGATATATTAGCTACACAATTCTTATTGAAGATACGTTTATTCTCCATAGTATATAAATGAAAAACAAACCTAATGTAAAATAAATGAATTATATTCAACAATAAAATATTTCAATTAAAATTTGTACTTCATCTTATAAAACAAATAAAATTAAAAATAAGGAATTGTCCTCAATTAATTAACATGAAAACCCTTTTTATAGACAAATATTAAAATGGGCAAAATAAATAACCATATATAATGTATCATTGAATAGCATAGTCATAAAAAAACATTGCCAACAAAATTGTTTAGTTTATACATAAGCATTTAAAGAATCATTAAATACAGTAACATTGCTTAAAGGGACACTGAACCCAATTTTTTTCTTTTGTGATTCACATAGAGCATACAATTTTAAGCAACTTTGTAATTTACTTCTATTATCAATTTTTCTTCGTTCTCTTACTATCTTTATTTACAAAAGAAGGCATCTAAGCTTTTTTTTTATTTCAGAACTCCGGACAGCACTTTTTTTATTGGTGGATGAATTTATCCACCAATTAGCAAGAACAACCCAGGTTGTTCACAAAAAATGGGCCGGCATCTAAACTTACATTCTTGCATTTCAAATAAAGATACCAAGAGAATGAAGAAAATTTGATAATAGAAGTAAATTAGAAAGTTGCTTAAAATTGCATGCTCTATCTGAATCATGAAAGAAAAAATTTGGGTTCAGTGTCCCTTTAATCAACAACTTTGTAATAAGAAAGCAATGTGATTCTTTTTAAATGAGCAATAGATTTATTTATTTTTTCTCAAAATTTGTTTTCAATTTTCCTGACTCTGACATTTAAAAGAAGTGGTGAGGTCAAGTGAGGACTTTTTTAGAATTGCTGTGATTAAAAGGATATAAAACCCAAATATTTTCTTTCGTGATTCAGACAGAGTACAGGTGGCCCTCGTTTTACAACGGTTCAATTTACACCGTTTCAGAATAACAACCTTTTTTTCCAGTCATGTGACTGCTATTGAAAAGCATTGAGAAGCAGTGCATTTATTAAAATAGACAGTAGGTGGAGCTGTCCGCTTGTGTTGCAGCAAAGCCAAGCAAGCTGAAATTAATCAGTTTAACCAGACCTGAGCTATCGAGCAGATTTCAAAGGAACAAGATCTTCCTGTCTATAAATCAGTCCAGATTGGAATGCATAGAAAGAACTGTTTGCAGAAAAATGCAAGTGAAGTCTGTGTTGTGTGATTATTTTATTAGGTTTATAATGCTGTTTAGCAAATGTTTTTGTTCATTTAACTTAGTTTAATTATATATTCTGTGTTGTGTGATTATTTTATTAGGATTATAATGCTGTTTAGCATTTAAAGTCTTCATTTCAAAGCTTTAAAAATAAAGTATTAGGTGTTACTTATGACAATTTTGAGAGGGGCCTGGAACCTATTTCCCTCACTTCCCATTGACTTACATTGTAAACTGGGTTTCAATTTACAACGGTTTCGATTTACAACCATTTCTTCTGAAACCTAACCCCGGCGTAAACTGAGGGCTACCTGTATACTTAAAAAAGTACCTCTCTAATCAATTTTGCTTCGTTCCCATGATATTCTTTGTTGAAGAGATGAGAGCACTACATGACAGGAAATAGTGCTGCCATCTAGTGCTCTTGCCCCAGAAATGGCCCCGGCTCCTAAGCTTCCCACCCTGCTTTTCAAAAAATGATACCAAGAAAACAAAGAAAATGCCATAATAAAAATAAATTAGAAAGTTGTTTAAAATGGCATGCTCTATCTGAATCATGAAACAAAAATGTTGGCTTTCATATCACTTTAACGCATGCTTGGATGTAATCAAGAAATGTGCCAGTGGTGAGACACTGGTTAAAAAGATGAGTTTAGGGCAGGTGCTAAAGAAACAGAGAGAGGGGGAAGAAGCCCTAAATGAATAGGGTTAAGTGGAGAAGTTGTGAGATGAGAAGAAGGTAGGAGTGTGAAGACCTCTTCCCCTGTTACAGGAGAGAACAGAGTTTCTTTAATAGTAGGGGTGGGTAGAATTGGGTTAATTTTATTTTAAAGTGATCAGCAATCATCTGAGCAGTGAGTCTGGTAGTGCGTAGAGGTGCAGACAGTTATAGGAGGGAGTTAAAGGGACACTGAACCCAATAGTTTTTTTTTCCATGATTCAGATAGAGCATAAAATTTTAAGCAACTTTCTAATTTACACCTATTATCAATTTGTCTTCGTTCTCTTGCTATCTTTATTTTAAAAGCAGGAATGTAAATCTTAGCAGCCAGACCATTTTAGGTTCAGCACCATGGATAGTGCTTGCTTAATTGGAGGCTTACATTTATCCACCAATAAGCAGGCATAACCCAGGTTCTCAACCAAAAATGGGCCGGCTACTATGCATCACATTCCTGCTTTTTAAATAAAGATAGCAAGAGAACGAAGAAAAAAATGATAATAGGAGTAAATTAGAAAGTTGCTTATAATTGTGTGCTCTATCTGAATCATGAAATAATAAATTTGGGTTTAGTGTCCCTTTAAATGTCGAGTTAGACAATTGAGTTGACACAAGGGATGAGAAATAGAATTGTTTCTTTCATAATTCAGATAGAGCATACAATTTTAAACAACTTTCCAATGTATTTCTTGTATTTAATTTGCTTTGTTTTCTTGGTATCCTTTGTTGAAAAGCATTCTTAGGTAGGTACATGAGCTGGGAGCTAGCTGCTGATTGGTCGCTGCATATATATGCGTCTTACTGATGTGTTCAGCTAACTCATATAAAGGATACCAAGAAAATGAAACAAAACTGATAAACGTATGCTCTATCTAAATCATGAAAGAAAATATTTGTTTTTTATGTCCCTTTAAGGGCAGAGTTGGATGATCTGAGGATGAACTGTTAAGATAGGAAATCAGTACGAGTGCAACATTTTCTACGCTGACATTTAGCAGTGAATATGGTGGCATATTTTCTAGTACAAAACTGTGGTGGCCATCTTGAAAGCTTTGCCCCCATATTCATAAAGGCAAATTCATACACTTTCTGTATACTATGAGCCCGACTTTGCCAGGAGAGAGCCATACATGATTCAAGTAAAAAAGATTAAAGGGTTACTAAACACAAATTGTTTCTTTCACGATTCAGATAAAGCATACAATTTTAAGCAACTTTCTAATTTACTCCTATTATTATTTTTTCTTTGTTCTCTTGCTATCTTTATTTAAAAAAAGCAGGAATCTAAGCTAAGGAGTTAGCCCATTTTTTGTTCAGAACCCTGGATAGCACTTGCTGATTGGTGGCTACATTTAGCCACCAATCAGCAAGAATTACCCAGGTACTGAACCGAAAAGGGGCCAGCTCCTAAGATTACATTCTTGGTTTTCAAATAAACATAGCAAGAGAACAAATAAAAATTGATAATAGGAGTAAATTAGAAAGTTGCATATTCTATCTGAATCATGAAAGTAAAACATTTGGGTTTAGTATCCCTTTAACCACTTTGTTTTCAGTAATCAAACTCCAACCAACATTTTCCTTGTTTAGAGAAGCCAATTTTGTAGTATAATGTCAATTTTTATGCATAATCAAGGATTTTATATTGCAATCTCAATGTGTACTGTTCCTTAAAGTTTACAAGTACAAAATAAGTGATTTTATAATGTAATTCATGTAAACTTTAGAATCACATGTACTGCTAGATACCAATCCTGCTGCAAAATGCTCAGATTTAGTCACACAATACCAGCAGCACTATAAGCAAATTAACTTGCAAGAACTTCCTGTTACTTTCTATGGTAAGTGTAAAAGATATTTTATATGTGACTCACAGCTGAGTCACAATTGCTTGTAATATTGTGATGCAGCTATCTGCTATTTCCTTTTATAAATTATAGCACAAACCACAAGTCTAATAAAAAAATCTGTGTGAAAAAAACACAATGTAAATGATTTGATACATTAAAGGGACACCATTTGAAAATTGAAATATGCATAAGTGCTTGTTAAAGGGCTATTATAATAAAAAAAAAGTCATGAGCTGTATTTCTATTGTGTGTTTCACCCCATTGCATGGGTTAAACTCACAGTACTGCAAATTAGATTAGAGCATGCAATTTCTCTTGTAAGATGTATCGAGTCCACGGATTCATCCATATTTGTGGGATATTCTCCTTCCCAACAGGAAGTGGCAGAGAGAGCACCCACAGCAGAGCTGTCTATATAGCTCCTCCCTTAGCTCCGCACCCCAGTCATTCTCTCTGCCTGCTTAACTGCTAGGAAGGGCAAAGTGAGTGTGGTGACAAAAATGTTACGGCTAAATTTAGAGTTCTACGTTAGCCGTCAAAAGCAGCGTTAAGGGGTCCTAACGCTGGTTTTGGCCGGCCGCTGGTATTTAGAGTCAGGCAGGAAATGGTCTAACGCTCACTTTCAAGCCGCAACTTTTCCATACCGCAGATCCCCTTACGTTAATTGCGTATCCTGTCTTTACAATGGGATCTGCCTAACGCTGGTATTTAGAGTCTTGGCTGAAGTGAGCGGTAGAGCCTCTACCGACAAGACTCCAGCCGCAGAAAAAAGTCAGTAGTTAAGAGCTTTCTAGGCTAACGCCGGTTTATAAAGCTCTTAACTACTGTGCTATAAAGTACACTAACATCCATAAACTACCTATGTACCACTAAACCGAGGCCCCCCCACATCGCCGCCACTATAGTAAATATTTTTAACTCCTAATCTGCCGACCGCACACCGCCGCCACCTACATTATCCCTATGAACCCTTAATCTGCTGCCCCTAACATCGCCGACCCCTATATTATATTTATTAACCCCTAATCTGCCCCCCCAACGTCGCCGCTACCTTACCTACACTTATTAACCCCTAATCTGCCGACCGGACCTCGCCGCTACCCTATAATAAATAGTAATAACCCCTAATCTGCCCTCCCTAACATCGCTGCCACCTAACTTCAAGTATTAACCCCTAATCTGCCGACCGGACCTCGCCGCTACTATAATAAATGTATTAACCCCTATAGCTAAGTCTAACCCTAACCCCCCCATAAATTAAATATAATTTTAATCTAACGAAATAAATTAAATATTATTAACTAAAGTATTCCTATTTAAATCTAAATACTTACCTGTAAAATAAACCCTAATATAGCTACAATATAACGAATAATTATATTGTAGCTATTTTAGGATTTATATTTATTTTACAGGCAACTTTGTTTTTATTTAAACTAGGTACAATAGCTATTAAATAGTTATTTACTATTTAATAGCTACCTAGTTAAAATAATTACAAAATTACCTGTAAAATAAATCCTAACCTAAGTTACAATTAAACCTAACACTACACTATCAATAAATAAATTAAACCAATTAACTACAAGTACCTACAATTACCTACAATTAAATAAACTAAACTAAATTACAAAAAAAAACAAAACACTAAATTACAAAAAATAAAAAAAGATTACAAGAATTTTAAGTTAATTACACCTACTTTAAGCCCCCTAATAAAATAACAAAGCCCCCCAAAATAAAAAAAATTCCCTACCCTAATCTACATTAAAAAAAGTTAACAGCTCTATTACAAGCCCTTAAAAGGGCTTTTTTGCGGGGCATGCCCCAAAGAAATCAGTTCTTTTGCCTGTAAAAAAAACACAATACCACCCCCCAACATTACAACCCACCACCCACATACCCCTACTCTAACCCAAACCCCCCTTAAATAAACCTAACACTACCCCCTGAAGATCTCCCTACCTTGAGTCGTGTTCACCCAGCCGGGCACTGATGGACCAAAAGAGGACATCCGGAGCAGCAGAAGTCTTCATCCTATCCGGGCAGAAGAGGACATCCGGACCGGTAGACATCTTCATCCAAGCGGCATCTTCATCCATCCGGAGCGAAGCGGAACCATCTTCTTCCAGCCGACGCGGATCCATCCTTCTTCCACGACGCCTACTCGCCGAATGAAGGTTCCTTTAAATGTCGTCATCCAAGATGGCGTCCCTCGAATTCCGATTGGCTGATAGGATTCTATCAGCCAATCGGAATTAAGGTAGAAAAAATCTGATTGGCTGATTGAATCAGCCAATCAGATTCAAGTTCAATCGGATTGGCTGATCCAATCAGCCAATCAGATTGAGCTCGCATTCTATTGGCTGATCGGAACAGCCAATAGAATGCGAGCTCAATCTGATTGGCTGATTGGATCAGCCAATCTGATTAAACTTGAATCTGATTGGCTGATTCAATCAGCCAATCAGATTTTTCTTAATTAAATTCCTATTGGCTGATAGAATCCTATCAGCCAATCGGAATTCGAGGGACGCCATCTTGGATGACGTCCCTTAAAGGAACCTTCATTTAGCGAGTAGGCGTCAGTGAAGAAGGATGGATCCGCATCGGCTGGAAGAAGATGGCTCCACTCCGGATGGATGAAGATAGAAGATGCCGCCTGGATGAAGATGTCTGCCGGTCCGGATGTCCTCTTCTGCCCGGATAGGATGAAGACTTCTGCCACTCCGGATGTCCTCTTTTGGTCCATCGGTGCCCGGCTGGGTGAACACGACTCAAGGTAGGGAGATCTTCAGGGGGGTAGTGTTATGTCTATTTAAGGGGGGTTTGGCTTAGAGTAGGGGTATGTGGGTGGTGGGTTGTAATGTTGGGGGGTGGTATTGTGGGGTTTTTTTACAGGCAAAAGAGCTGTTTACTTTGGGGAATGCCCCGCAAAAAGCCCTTTTAAGGGCTGGTAAAAGAGCTGGTTACTTTTTAATTTAGAATAGGGTAGGGACCTTTATTATTTTGGGGGCTTTGTTATTTTTTTAGGGGGCTTAGAGTAGGTGTAATTAGCTTAAAATTCTTGTAATCTTTTTTTATTTTTTGTAATTTAGTGTTTTGTTTTTTTTGTAATTTAGTTTAGTTTATTAAATTGTAGGTAATTGTAGGTACTTGTAGTTAATTGATTTAATTTATTTATTGATAGTGGAGTTTTAGATTTAATTGTAACTTAGGTTAGGATTTATTTTACAGGTAATTTTGTAATTATTGTAACTAGGTAGCTATTAAATAGTAAATAACTATTTAATAGCTATTGTACCTAGTTTAAATAAATACAAAGTTGCCTGTAAAATAAATATTAATCCTAAAATAGCTACAATATAATTGTTCGTTATATTGTAGCTATATTAGGGTTTATTTTACAGGTAAGTATTTAGATTTAAATAGGAATACTTTAGTTAATAATATTTCATTTATTTCGTTAGATTAAAATTATATTTAATTTAGGGTGGTGTTAGGGTTAGGGTTAGACTTAGCTTTAGGGGTTAATACATTTATTATAGTAGCGGCGAGGTCCGGTCGGCAGATTAGGGGTTAATACTTGAAGTTAGGTGGCGGCGATGTTAGGGAGGGCAGATTAGGGGTTAATACTATTTATTATAGGGTTTGCTAGGCAGGAGTGCGGCAGTTTAGGGGTTAATAACTTTATTAGAGTAGCGGCGAGGTTCGGTCGGCAGATTAGGGGTTAATAAGTGTAGGTAAGGTAGCGGCGACATGGGGGGGGCAGATTAGGGGTTAATAAATATAATATAGGGGTCAGCAATGTTAGGGGCAGCAGATATGGGGTACATAGGTATAATGTAGGTTGCGGCGGTGTGCGGAGCGGCAGATTAGGGGTTAATAATATAATGCAGGTGTCAGCGATAGCAGGGGTGGCAGATTAGGGGTTAATAAGTGTAAGGTTAGGGGTGTTTAGACTCGGGGTTCATGTTAGGGTGTTAGGTGTAGACTTAGAGAGTGTTTCCCCATAGGAAACAATGGGGCTGCGTTGGGAGCTGAATGCTGCTTTTTTGCAGGTGTTAGGTTTTTTTCAGCCCAAACTGCCCCATTGTTTCCTATGGGGGAATCGTGCACAAGCACGTTTTAGCTGCTTACCGCTACCGTAAGCAACGCTGGTATTGAGGGTTGAAGTGGCGGAACATTAGGCTCAACGCACCCTTTTTTGGACCCTAACACAGCCCCTCAGACAACTCTAAATACCAGCTTTGTCTTAAGGGTGCGTTGGGAAAAAAAGCGGAGTTAGCTACGCGGGACTTTACCGACAAAACTCTAAATCTAGGCGTTAGTTTTTATTTTCTCAAGCAAAAGTTTGTTATTTTAAATGGTACCGGTGTGTACTATTTACTCTCTGGCAGAAAAGGGATGAAGATTTCTACAAGGCGGATGATGATCTTAGCATTTTGTAACTAAGATCCACTGCTGTTCTCACAAGGGCTGAAGAGTACAGGAAAACTTCAGTTGGGGGAACAGTTTGCAGGCTAAACTGCATTAAGGTATGTTCAGTCGATTTTTTTCTAGACAGACTGTGTTATTTCTAGAAAAGGCTGGCAATATCCCCATGAGGGAAAGGTAAGCTGTATTCAGTAAAAGAGGAATCCAAGCTTGCATAAAGGGCTCATAGTTACTGGTGACACTGATAGGAAAAAACGTTTTGGTTTAATTACAAATATAACCTTTTTTGAGGGACTTTAAGGGGTCTTTGTGACTTGTTTAAAGGTTATTAACCCACATGGCTAGTTTAAGAAACACTCTGTGGAGTTTCTTTTAGGCCCCATAACATTGAGTGAGGTGGGAGGGGCCTAGTTAACTTTACCTCAGAAGCATCCAGCTACTTCTCCAGAGGTTCCTGCTGTATTTGAGGGCTGTAAAGAGGTTTTTTTTTCCCACAAATTGTTCCTAAAGGGCAGGTAGGTGCCACAGCAGAGCTGTGGCAAGGTGCTGAACGCTATTTTACCGGTTTTGACGTTTTTTCAAACCGGTTTTTACATTAAGGGGTTAATTGTTTATTTGCATAGTGGTGCAAAGTTACTAAGACTTTATGATGCTACTGTAAAAATTTCGTTTTGTTTACTGCTTTTTTACACTGTTTTGCAGAGTTTGTGCAGCTTTTTTTCTCTTAAAGGCACAGTACCGTTTTTGTTTAAAGTGTTATTTACTTTGATTAAAGTGTTTTCCAAGCTTGCTTGTTACATTACTAGCCTGTTTAACATGTCTGACATCAAGGAAAATCCTTGTTCTATGTGTTTAGAAGCCATTGTGGAACCCCCTCTTAGAATGTGTTCCACTTGCACTAATATGTCTATAAATTATAAAAAGCATATTTTAGCACTTAAAAATACTGCAATAAATGATTCTCAGTTAGAAGGAAATGAGGGTTTAGCATCTAGCTCTCCCCAAGTGTCACAACCAGTAACGCCCGCACAAGTGACGCCAAGTACCTCTAGTGCGTCTAATTCATTTACTTTACAAGACATGGCCACAGTTATGAATAAAACCCTCTCTAAACTGCCTGGTTTACAAGGAAAGCGTGACAGCTCTGGGTTAAGAACAAATGCTGAGCCGTCTGACGCTTTAGTAGCCGTATCTGATATACCCTCACAATGTTCTGAAGTAGGGGTAAGGGATTTGTTATCTGAGGGAGAGATTTCTGATTCAGGAAAGACGCTCCCTCAGACAGATTCTGATATGACGGCCTTTAAATTTAAGCTTGAACACCTCCGCTTATTGCTCAAGGAGGTATTAGCTACTCTAGACGATTGTGACCCTATAGTGGTCCCAGAGAAATTGTGTAAAATGGACAGATACTTAGAGGTTCCTGTTTACACTGATGTTTTTCCAGTCCCTAAGAGGATTGTAACTATTGTTACTAAGGAGTGGGATAGACCAGGTATTCCGTTCGCTCCCCCTCCTGTTTTTAAGAAAATGTTTCCCATATTTGACACCATACAGGACTCGTGACAGACTGTTCCTAAGGTGGAGGGAGCTATTTCTACTCTTGCTAAGCATACAACTATACCTATCAAAGACAGTTGTGCTTTCAAAGATCCTATGGATAAAAAATTAGAGGGTCTTCTAAAGAAAATTTTTGTTCATTAAGGTTTTCTTCTCCTAATTCACCTAATGCATGCATTGTTCCTGTAACTACTGCAGCTGCTTTCTGGTTTGAGGCTCTAGAAGAGGCTCTCCAGGTGGAGACTCCATTAGAGGATATTATGGATAGTAATAAGGCCCTTAAGTTGGCTAATTCTTTCATTACAGATGCCCCTTTCCAAATGGCTAAATTAGCGGCAAAGAATTCAGGTTTTGCCATTTTAGCACGCAGGGCGTTATGGCTTAAGTCCTGGTCTGCTGATGTGTCATCAAAATCTAAATTTTTGAACATCCCTTTCAAAGGAAAGACCCTATTCGGGCCAGCACTGAAAGAAATTATTTCAGACATCACTGGAGGGAAAGACCATGCCCTCCCTAGGGATAAAACAAATAAGATAAGGACCAAACAAAATAATTTTCGTTCCTTTCGGAACTTCAAGGGTGGTCCCGCTTCAGCTTCCCCTGCAGCATAGCAAGAGGGGAATTCTGTCCAATCCAAGTCAGTCTGGAGACCTAACCAGGCTTGGAACAAAGGTAAACAGCCAAGAAGCCTGCTGCTGCCTCTAAGACAGCATGAAGGGGTATCCCCCGATCCGGTACTGGATCTAGTAGGGGGCAGACTCTCTCTCTTCGCTCAGGCTTGGGAAAGAGATATTCACGATTCCTGGGCTTTAGAAATTGTGTCCCAAGGATATCTTCTGGACTTCAAAGACTCCCCCCAAGGGGGAGATTTCGCATTTCACAATTGTCTGCAAACCAGACAAAGAGAGAGGCGTACTTACGCTGTGTAGAAGACCTACATACCATGGGAGTGATCCGCCAAGTTCCAAGAGCGTAACCAAAATAATCCGATGGGCGGAGGATCACTCTTGCCATCTCTCAGAAATCCATATCCCAGGGGTAGAGAACTGGGAGGCGGATTTCCTAAGTCGTCAGACTTTTCATCTGGGGGAGTGGGAGCTCCATCCGGAGGTATTTGCCCAGCTGACTCAGCTATGGGGCACACCAGAATTGGATCTGATGGCGTCCCGACAGAACGCCAAACTTCCTCGTTACGGGGCCAGGTCCTTGGATCCCCAGGCGGTACTGATAGATGCTCTAGCAGTGCCCTGGTCCTTCAATCTGGCTTATGTATCTCCACCGCTTCCTCTCCTCCCACGTCTGGTGG
This sequence comes from Bombina bombina, assembly GCF_027579735.1. Lineage (NCBI taxonomy): Eukaryota > Metazoa > Chordata > Amphibia > Anura > Bombinatoridae > Bombina > Bombina bombina. Next base: position 778,203,497 of record NC_069504.1, read on the forward strand.
CCAGAATCAAGCAGGAGAGAGCTTCGGTAATTCTGATAGCGCCTGCGTGGCCACGCAGGACTTGGTATGCAGACCTGGTGGACATGTCATCTGTTCCACCGTGGACTCTGCCAATGAGGCAGGACCTTCTAATCCAAGGTCCGTTCAAGCATCCAAATCTAATTTCTCTGTGTCTGACTGCTTGGAGATTGAACGCCTGATTCTATCAAAGCGTGGTTTCTCTGAGTCGGTCATTGATACCCTGATTCAGGCTAGAAAGCCTGTCACCAGGAAAATCTATCATAAGATTTGGAGCAAATATCTTTGTTGGTGTGAATCCAAGGGTTACTCAGGGAGTAAGATTAGGATTCCTAGAATTTTGTCCTTTCTCCAAGAAGGATTGGAGAAGGGATTATCAGCTAGTTCCTTAAAGGGACAAATATCTGCTTTGTCTATTCTTTTACACAAACGTCTGGCAGATGTTCCAGACGTTCAAGCATTTAGTCAGGCCTTGGTCAGGATCAAGCCTGTATTTAAACCTGTTGCTCCGCCATGGAGCCTAAACTTGGTTCTTAAAGTTCTTTAAGGGGTTCCGTTTGAACCTATGTATTCCATAGATATTAAGCTTCTATCTTGGAAAGTTTTGTTTTTAGTAGCTATATCTTCGGCTCGAAGAGTTTCTGAGTTATCTGCTTTACAGTGTGACTCCCCTTATCTTGTTTTCCATGCAGATAAGGTGGTTTTACGTACCAAACCTGGATTCCTTCCTAAGGTTGTTTCTAATAGGAATATCAATCAGGAAATTGTTGTTCCTTCGCTGTGTCCTAATCCTTCTTCAAAGAAGGAACGTCTGTTGCAAAATCTTGATGTGGTTCGTGCTTTAAAGTTCTACTTACAAGCAACCAAAGATTTCCGTCAAACATCTTCATTGTTTGTTGTCTATTCTGGTAAGCGGAGAGGTCAAAAGGCTACGGCTACCTCTTTTTCTTTTTGGCTGAAAAGCATCATCCGTATGGCTTATGAGACTGCTGGCCAGCAGCCTCCTGAAAGAATTACTGCTCATTCTACTAGAGCAGTGGCTTCCACATGGGCTTTTAAAAATGAGGCTTCTGTGGAACAGATTTGTAAGGCGGCGACTTGGTCTTCGCTTCATACTTTTTCCAAATTTTACAAATTCGATACTTTTGCTTCTTCGGAGGCTATTTTTGGGAGAAAGGTTCTACAAGCAGTGGTGCCTTCCGTTTAAGGTACCTGTCTTGTCCCTCCCTTCATCCGTGTCCTAAAGCTTTGGTATTGGTATCCCACAAGTATGGATGAATCTGTGGACTCGATACATCTTACAAGAGAAAACAGAATTTATGCTTACCTGATACATTTCTTTCTCTTGTGATGTATCGAGTCCACGGCCCACCCTGTCTGTTTAAGACAGGTAGTATATTTTTATTTTAAAAACTTCAGTCACCACTGCACCCTATAGTTTCTCCTTTTTCTTCCTAGCCTTCGGTCGAATGACTGGGGGGCGGAGCTAAGGGAGGAGCTATTTAGACAGCTCTGCTGTGGGTGCTCTCTCTGCCACTTCCTGTTGGGAAGGAGAATATCCCACAAGTATGGATGAATCCGTGGACTCGATACATCACAAGAGAAAGAAATGTATCAAGTAAGCATAAATTCTGTTTTTTCAGTTTTAATGGTCCTTTTATTTTGAATGGAAGCAGTTTCTGCAGTTTATATATCAGATTGCTGGTGGTGACTTGTATGACACAAATTAAACTATTGCTGACACAATAGATGCCCCCCCTTACTCTCTGACCTGGCAGTGAGGGTGATACACAGTGCATTACCAGCATACTTGAGTATTCTCACACACACACACACATATATATATATATATATATATATATACAGTATATATAAAAATTAAAGAAGATATCTAGATATACTAATCCAGCACAGACTTATATATAGGACAAAAAAAGTAAAGAGGATACTCGTGTGCATATACTCACGAAAAGCCCAAACTCTCAGCAAAACAGAAAAACATTTATTGAACATAATTATTTTAACATAATTTATGTAACATAATGCACTATACATGTTACTGAAATAAAGCATAATGTGAGCAATCCTAAAAGTCAAGCCAAGCAAAGCAAAGGTTGATTAGTGATAGGGTATTTTAGCAAACATACCCAAACGTGTAGAAATATAACAGTCCTGCGTCAGGTGTTAGTAAAGCACAATGTTAGACGCGGATAGTAGAAATCCTCCTAGAGTGTACCTTCAAGACCGGGTTCAAAAGGCATATGCAGCCCACAGCTCACCGGACCATATAATCGTTATAGTCAGTTCCACTGTCCTCCCAGAGCTGCCCCTCCGTCTTAAAGGGGCAGTAAACCTAGAAAATAATGTTATATAATTCTGCAGATAGTGCAGAATTATATAACATTATATTAGTGCTAGCTTTATGTAAGATAATATTGCCGCTGGAATTTTTATAAAAAAAAGAGGGTTTTTCAGACCCGCCCTCTGTGCTCTACTGCGCGGGTCTGGTTTTCCCTCTGAGCGCATCTGGGCACCTGTCTAGTCACAGCCCGGCCCGATCACGCCATTACACTCAATGTAGTTCGCTCCTGCTCTGTCTGACAGCGGGAGCGAGTTACATTGAGTGTAATAGCGCGATGGGTTTCATGTCCCTTTAATCAACCTTTGCTTGGCTTGACTAACGAACTGCCTTGTTAATTCATTTCAAAATTGCTGGACACAAGTTTACTTCTTTATATTTGTCATGGACAATGTAACCCCTGTGTCAACTATATGTGGTATATTTCTGGGAATTTCATTCCAGTAACCTTTAATAAGGGCTCACTATCCGTCTACTTTTTAGGATTGCTCACATTATACTTTATTTCAGTCGCATGTATAGTGCATTATGTTACATAAATTATGTTTAACTGTGAAGTAGTAGTGTTTAAGGCCAGTAAAAGAGCTGAACGCCCTTTTAAGAGCAATGCCCATACAAATGCCCCTTTAGGGGCAATGGGTAGTTTAGGTTTTTTTTAGTGTTATTTTTTTTGGGGGGGGTTGGCCCTACAAAAGGCCCTTTTAAGGGCTATTGGTAGTTTAGTATTAGATTAGGAGGTGTTTTTATTTTGGGGGGACTTTTTATTTTATAGGGGTATTAGTTTAGGTTTAAAAAAAAATATTTTGGATAGCTTTGTTTATTTTTTTCTGCAATTTTACTTTTTTTTATTTTTTGTAACTTTAACTTAGGGGTTTGTATTATTTAAACATAGACTGCCCTCTGGGCAGGCTTATCACCTAGTTTATATTTAAGTTTGTGTAATTTTTAACCACAAAATTACTAAGGGATAAAAAAGGTTGTGGTCCACCTAGTAAAAGAGATCAAATATTTAAAAAAATAGCTGGTGTTTTTGTTTTGTTTTTAAATATACAAAATTGTTTTAGTGTACATGGATTTTAAAGGGACAGTAAAGAGAAAATAAACTTTCATTACTCAGATAGAGCATGCAATTTTAAACAACCTTCAAATTTACTTCATTCTCTTGGTATTCTTTATTGAAGACCGTACCTACGCAGGCTCATGAGCAGCATGCACTGGGTGCTGATTTCACATATAAGTCTCTTGTCTTTGACTCACATTATATGCTCAGCTAGCTCCCAGCAGTGCATTTCAAAGGATACCAAGAGAATAAAGCGAATTTGATTGTAGAAGTAAATTTTATTTCCATCTTTCATCATCTTGAACTGTATGTAAAAAATATGCAAGGGTCATAGAAGCCCCATATAAATATATGAGGCTAAGCCCTGTAACCATAAAGCATATTCTTGTTCAGCAAATGTATTTATAGAACCTAAAGTAAAAAGCATGATAAAAGCATAGGATTATGAGTAATACAGTATTTTTTTTAACTATTCTGCTAACATTATTTTGTAACAATGTTATACACTGTCTGCTGTTAACAAAGTTTGTTTTATTGATTTGCTTGCTATGTAAAAGCATAGCCTTTTATGTAATCAACTACGTGAAATGCATACAGCCCAGTTTGTCTCTTAAAAGCTACAATCAAAAATAAAAGGGAAAAAAACACTCATTAAGTTGTCAATCAAATACATAAGTAACACGGACCTTAATGAGACAAACAGGTACAACATTTAACTCCATGCGCTCCATTTTAACGTTCCTTTACATCATGAGATAAAGAAAATCACTTCCATTCATATAGCACTAAATCTAAACAAGATCCTGATCTGGTAAATAAATTAGCATAGCTACAACCCCCAATTTTAAAAGAACTGTGAAGTAGTCGTGCAGTTTCTACGTTTTATTCTAATTACTGCGTCACATTTCTGAAAAATTAGACTGGTTTTGTTATAAAATAATGTTCTCATACAAGGAATTTAAACTTGCTAATTAGTTTTGCAAGCAATAATTTTACATCTAATTTTAAATGTATTGCTCGTTTTCTCCACCATCAACTGTCATCCAATACTCATTATTCCTTCTCAAACTCTGACCTCACTGTAGTTTTTATCTTCACAATCCGAATCTTCCCTTCCAGCTTTGCTGCTGCCTGCTTGGTTTTCTTGTTTGTTTCCTGCTCTCCTCTTGGTTTTCTTGTTTGCTTTCCTCAGATAAACTTGATATAACAGACACTCCTTAAAACACACCCCTATATACATAAGGCATACAGAAGCTAGATCACGTCTGTAAAAAATACAATCAAAATGAGGAAGCTGCTAATAAGAACTATTTGTGGTGCATAGTTTTATGCTTCTCAGCTTAAAGGGACACTGAACCCAAATTTTGTTTTCTTCATGATTCAGATAGAGGATGCAATTTTCAGCAACTTACAAATTTACTCATATTATCAATTTTTCATCGTTCTCTTGCTATCTTTATTTGAAAAAGAAGGCATCTAAGCTTTTTTCTTAGTTCAGAACTCTGGACAGCACTTTTTTTTATTGGTGGATGAATTTATCCACCAATCAGCAAGGATAACCCAGGTTGTTCACCAAAAATGGGCCGCATCTAAACCTATATTCTTGCATTTCAAATAAAGATACCAAGAGAATAAATAAAATTTGATAATAGGAGTAAATTAGAAAGTTGCTTAAAATGTCATGCTCTATCTGAATCATGAAAGAACAAATTTGAGTTCAGTGTCCCTTTAATCAAAGAACTTCCACAATGTAATGTCTTTATACATCTAAATGCTACTTATGAATATTCTTCACTTTGAAATAATATTTATTATCCACATAAACATACCTTGAAATAATGATTTCATAATTAATTTTCATTGTTCTAATACCACCAGCTATTTTTTTTTTTATTATTATTATTATTTTATTTAGTGGTAGAGCCAAATTGAAATGATCCAGTGAATAAATAGACACTATGATCCATAAGGATTATCCACTTGGGAAATTACACCTTAAAAATATAAGTATAATAAACAAGTAGGGATTAATGTTAAACTATATATATATATATATATATATGTGTATATATATATATATATATATATATATATATATATATATAAAGTTTGTCAGAACTGTTAAATGGATATTGAAATTAGACAAAAATAATTGAGGACTACTGATTAAATCACTAATTTTAAACGAATGTGTAAATGATCATCAAAACAATCATCTTTATGTTGGGCAAACATATAACAAAAATTAATAGAGTGAATATTTATTTGAAACTATATAGCCATGCACAGGAGCGTGGTGTGGGTGTGGCCATTCATTTGACCCACTTACTGCCCATGCACAAGAGAGCGCTGCACCATTTGCAATCTCTCGCTCCTGAATGCAGGGCCATCATCAGGGGGTGACAGGGGGCCCCATGAGGCAAGAACTAAAAAAAAAAAAAAAAGATTTATTTTTTTATTTTTTTTATTTTGACAGCCACCAGTGGGTACAACAGCAGAGTGCTAATTGAGCATGGGAAATGTTATTACAAGGAGTAAAGTATTAGCATTTGAGATGATTTCTGAGTGTGCACTAAACCACTATGCACAGTGTGAGACAGACTTGGCACTTTTTTTCTACAGTGTGTGCCTGAGTCAGACGGCAGATCACTTTCATTTGCAGAGGAGGTAGGACTTACTTAGCAAATGTTTTTTATTTCTTTGTGCAATTTCGGATTGTAACTTCAATGTGGTAGTAGTTGTATGTTGGGGCCAGGGGTCCATAAAAACACATTTTTTAGCAGCAGTGTATTTATGATTATTTGACAATGCTGTAGAAATTCTATATTTAAAACCATGCAGATGTTTCCTCCTCAATACACAAATGGTAGGTGCTCTTTTGGCATATATGCATTTATATATATATATATATATATATATATATATATATATATATATATATATATATATATTACATTGCAGTTTACTGCCCCTTTATGCAAGGACTTTCCAGATGCAAGGAGGCATTATATCTAAGATTTTTACATCTGCATAACATGTTATACTCGCAGACTAAGATTGCTCAGTGTTTGAAATGAGACAGGTTAACTTAAAACTGTTCAGTTTACACTACAGCTGACTTAATTTTGAAATACATACCAACAAGCCTAAATCCTGCATTTAACCAGATCTAATGGTATGAGTACCACAGCTTATGGTTCCACCAAGACCATATAGAGTACAGCATTTTCAAAATCCATAAGTACAGCTGACAGATGGGAACATTTGTACACTATATTTGAAGTGGTGCTCTTGGTTGGGGAAAATGGGGAAAAATCAAACAAACATATGTCAACCTTTTAAAAGTACTATTCTTCATCTAGCCATCTACCCAGATCATTAATGTACAATTTTGAATTCACAGAATTATTTTTGTTTGCACATTTACAAATATGATTCTTTAAAAAGTGATCTCTTAATTTCTGCAAATTTTTTTTTATCATGCATGTCACACACTGTTGATTTAGGAGATGCAAGTTGCATAAATGTTTCCTCCTGTGAGTGTTTTTGTGGGTGTCTGTGTTTATGTCTTTTGTGCTTTGGTTTGTGTCTCTATGAGTGTGTATGTATTTTTTTTTCTGTGGGTCTCTCTGTGAGGGTGGGTGTGTATGTCTTTGTGCATTTTCTGTGGATGTCTGTGAGGGTGTTTACATATGTCTGAGCTTTTTCTATGGGTGTCTCTGTGAGGGTGCATGTATATTTGTCTTTGTGTATTTTCTCTGGATGCCTCTGTGAGGGTGGGTGTGTGTGTCTGTGTTTTCTGTGGATGCCTTTGTGAGGGTGTGTGTTTTCTGTGGGTGTCTCTGTGAGGGTGTGTGTATGTCTTTGTGTGTTTTCTGTGGATGTCTCAGTGAGGGTGTGTGTATGTATGTCTTTCTGTGTTTTATGTGGTTGTCTCTCTGTGTGTGTGTATGTCTTTCTGTGTTTTCTGTGGGTGTGTGTGTGTGTGTGTGTGTGTGTATGTTTTTGTGTGTTTTCTGAGGCTGTCTCTGTCAGTGTTTCCTTAGGTGTATGTGCAAGTTTGAGTTTGTGTGTGTGTGTGTGTGTGTGTCCATTGTCCGTTCCTTTTTTCCCTTTTTTTTATTTTGCCCTTACTACTGATTTATTCACATCTTTCTACAGACTTTGAGACTAATGAGACCTTTCCGGAAGTCACCAATCCACCATTTAACCTTTAAATTATTGTTTAGGCAGTTCAGGGCCCTTCCTTTCAGCCGCTGCATGCTGTTGTCATCATTTAGTTGGAATCTTCCTTTACAAAAAAATAATCAGAACTCCATATTTTGTTTTCAAAATCTCCTTTTTTTTTTACAAAACTTTAGTTTACCTCATTACTTGTCAGGTCAATGTAAACAAGTGCTAAGTGTCTGTTTGGGTGTTTTTGTCTGAGAGTGTTTCTTTGCGTGTCTGCTAGAGTGTCTATATGTGAATCCTTGTGTGTGAGTGTTTCAGTGTATGAGTGTGTCTGTGTGTTTGTATGTTACTACCTTTACAACATTTCCAAGTTTAAATAGACACTCAAGAATAAAGTGCATATACGTTTTAGTCACTTGGACAAAAATTGCACATGTCAAGGGGGGGGGGGCTGATCAATGGTTAAGTCAGGGGCCCCATAATTTCTAGTGGCGGCCCTGCCTGTACCTTAAAGAATTAGATGCTGATTTTTTTAAACCAGTTTTATTGAGAAAGACTGCTAAATGATTTGTATTAAACTCCATTATATATTTCAAAGTACTGTTTTGTATTTTTCTTTCTCCATAAAGCTGGTTTAAATAGCATTTAATTGTTTAAGGTTTAGTTTATTAATCAAAAATAATTTTAATGTCACTTGTTATAACTGTATACTAAAGGTACCGTAATAGTTTGAAAATAAACTACATTACCCATCATGTCTTACAAATACAAACTACACCTCTGTGCGCGCATGCACTTTAAAAGTGTCCAAGAATCTGATGGGTAGATAGTAATTTGTGACCAGTGTTCCCTCTAAGGCCAGTTTTGTGTGCAGCCCAGCAGTAAAACAGTTAATTAGGTAACCACACCCTGCAATTAGCAAATACTGCACAATGCAGATTGCAAGCTATGGTTCTCTTATTAACTGGTTCACTGCTGGACCACATACAAAACTGGCCTTAGAGGGAACACTGTTTGTGACATGCTGGGATTGGAATGCGATGATGCGGAGGAGCATGAGTTTTTTCGGCAGACAGCTGATGGAATGTTACTTCCAATTGCTGATCTGATATGTTTGTTAAAAGGATAGTAAACCCCCAAAATTTATTTTATGATTCAGATAGAACATACAATTTTAAACAACTTTCCAATTTAATTCTATTTTCAAATTTTCTTCATTCTCTTGTTATCTATTGCTGAAGGGACAGAATTGCACTACTGACAGGAAGCTGAAAATGTCTATCTAGCCAATCACAAGAGACAAATGTGTGCAGGCACCAATTTGCAGCAGCTCCTACTAGTGTATGATATGTGCATATTCATTTTTTTAACAAGGGATACTAAGAGAACAAAGCACATTTGAAAATAGAAGTGAATTTAAAAGTGTATAAAAATGAAATGCTCTATCCGAATCAGGCAAGTTTAATTTTGACTTTCCTATCCAGGACTGGGAATAAAAAGCAGCCTGGAAAATTTGGAGACCAGCCCTATTTTCTGTTGACTCAGTATAATGCGCACACCCCATTTTTCTCAAAGGGGATTACTGTGATACTCCTTCCCCCAATATTTTGTTTCAGAATTATATTATATTATGTTTGTATTAAAAATAAAGTTCCTGATTGTTGTTATATGCACTCTAAAGCCCAATTGCATCCATTAATAACCCCTTTAAATTGTAGCTTTCCAGCCCCAGCTGCTGCAGTCCACCGTGAAATGACCTGGTATCCTGGTAGGCCAATCCAGCCTTGCAAGTAAGTCACTTACAAATAATTAATTTTACCTCTGGTTGCTAATAAAACAGTAAGATTTGACCGCCTTGACTGCCCCTCACTTGTTACTGTTCCATATTTGCAATGCATTAAGGCATAGGAGGCCTTGAACATTCAGCTAACACTCAGGGACTTACTAAAAGGGCATTTAAGTGTCCAGTATTTTTCTTAAGATTTTACTGGACAGCCTGCTAAAATACCGGACTGTTAGGTAACATCGGTTGAATACTGGACACTTGGCAACCCTATTCTCTACCCAGCAATGTAGTTGTGTAGCTGAATTTGAGGATCTCTCCCCAGCAGGGATTAGCCACATAGGGCTAGATTTATGAAGCTCAGTCTCAATGCACTTCGTCATTCTCCTATTCATTCACCTCAGCTTGCCTTTATCGAAGCTTACCTGTGCGCCCAAACTTATAAAAAAAGGATACATATATATATATGTATATATATATATATATATATATATATATATATATATTTGTAGAAAAAAGACCCACACTCACTGGACTTCAAATACGGTGAAACAAATCTTTAATGTGTGACGTTTCGGTGACTTACTAATTGCTAATAGAATTAAATTTGAAATTAATTTAAAAATGTATATTCAATATGAATCTTGAAATAAAAAATTTGGGTTTCATGTATAACTTTTTTTGTTTAAGAAAGTAACATTTGTGGACATTTTTAACTAGAGCTGCTTCTATCTCCAACCAATAACTTCCTGCAGTATAGAAAAACTTCCACTGTTAAAGAGACTGTCATCCCAAAAATGTTCTAGGAACCAATGAATAAAATGTGTGTGGAGGGGGGGGGGGTGATAGTCTATATAAAACAGTTTACTTCAGGGGTGTCAAACTCCTTTGAGTCGTTGGCCATTTTCTATACAAGTGCAACTCACGTGGGCCGCACACTACCTACATATCTTGCCATTGATAAACAAAGCAGTGGTGTTTGCTATAACTATGTATTTTTCAAAATATTGTGTTTTGTAACTCCTAATTAACTTACTCTAGCTTTATGAAACACGCTCTAATGCTTTTAAGAAGGTGACACACACGCTCTATCTGAGTCCATGCTATTTTTTTCTCTAACAGCCCTGTTCCGAGCGCTCACAGTTTAGCATACGCATGCGCATAGTATAACATTTCCTCTGCATTATAAATAGTGGATTACAATGTGACCCACTGTTTATATAGTGATAGACATATACCTGTTGGATTTAATATAAAATAAATACATATAAAATATATATTTATAAAATATATAGTTTGTTATTTTATTTAAACAAAAAAATTATTGAAAGTAATGGGCAAAAATGATCAGTGAAATCAGTGCTGCCATAGTAATGAGCACATATAAAGAAGTGCTGCATGTGCCAAATAAATCATTATGCACTCATCTGTGTTTGCCTTTATCTTTTTAATAACATGCAACTAGATTACCAGTTTTGCGTTAAGACTTTTTAACGCTGAAAACATGGCAATTTCAGCGTAAAAGCAGTAACGCACTATTGTGAGTTGTGTCAGTATAGCTATACCGCAAACATTTTAGCCTGTAACGCAATGTCAATCCCGCACTCAAAAAAAATGATGTTTTCACGTGGGATTTCCATAGCGCCGGTATTACAGGTTGTGCGGTCCGGCTAAAATGCTTGCGTTACAGCCTATACCGACACAATCCATACCGTCATCTGAGAGCAGTAGTTATGGATTTTGTGTAACAAAAATGTTTCACAAAACTCATAACTAAAATGTTACAAAGTAGCCCAACACCCATAAACTACCTATTAACCCCTAAACCACCACCCTCCCGCATCGCAAACACTATATTAAACCTATAAACCCCTAATCTGCCGCCCACCCACATCGCAACTATTAAATAAAGTTATTAACCCCTAATCTGCCGCTCCCGACATCGCCATACTATTTAAATATATTATCCCCTTTTCCCCCGCACCCCGATATCGCCGCTACTATAATAAAGTTATTAACCCCCATTCCGTCGTTCCCCGACATCACCACCACTAAATAAAGTTATTAACCCCTAAACCTCCAGCCTCCCACATCTCCGCCACTAAATAAACCTGTTAACCTCTAAACCCCAGACCCTCCACATCGCAAAACACTAAATTAAACTATTAACCCCTAAACCTAACACCTCCCTAGCTTTAAATTAAAATTACAATATAGCTATATTTAAATAAATAAAACTTACCTGTGAAATAAATATAAACCTAACATTAAAATATAAATTAACCTAACATAACTATTCTAATAAAATAAAAAATACTACCAATTAAAATATCCAAATTACAAATTTAAAAAAAACCTAACACTTCAAAAACCGTGAGTAGATCTTTTGGGGTTAGTGTTAGTTTTTTTTTGTTTTTTTTTACGGTTGTTTTTTTTTTTAGATTAGGGCTTTGGGCTTTGAAAAAGAGCTAAATGCCCTTTCATGGGCAATGCAAAATGCTCCTTTAGGGGCATTGCTCCTTTAGGGGCAATGGGTAGCTTAGTTTTTTTCTAGAGATAGTTTTTTTTTTGGGGGGGGGGTTGGTTGTGTGGTGGGTTTTACTTTGTATTTTTTTACAGGTAAAAGAGCTGATTTCTTTAGGGCAATGCCCTACAAAAAGCCCTGTTAAGGGCTATTGGTAGTTTATTGTAGGCTAGGGTGTGTTTTTTATTTTGGGGGAGGCTTCTTAATTGTTATAGGGTTATTAGATTAGGTGTAATTGTTTTTATAATTTCGTTTATTTTTTGTAATCTTAGTGTTTTTTATTTTTTTGTGATTTTAGTGTTAATTATTTTTGGTAAACTTTGATATTTTAATTTTTTTTGTAGTATTTGGGGTTTTTTTAGTTGTAATTTAGATTTTTTTTTTTTCTTAGTGTTAGGTTTTTTAAAATTTGTAATTTAGATATTTTAATTGGTAGTATTTTTTTTTTTATTAGATTAGTTATGTTAGGTTAAATTATAGTTTAATGTTAGGTTTATTTTTATTTCACAAGTAAGTTTTTATTTATTTAAATAGTTATATTGTAATTTTAATTTAAAGTTAGGGGGGTGTTAGGTTTAGGGGTTTATAGTTTAATTTAGTGTTTTGTGATGTGGGGGCCGGCAGTTTAGGGGTAAATAGGTTTATTTAGTGGCGGCGATGTCGGAGAGCGGGGCGGATTAGAGGTTAATAGCTTTTATTAGTGGCGGCGATGTTGAGGGCTGCATTTTAGGGGTTAATAACTTTAGGTGTCGTGATGTCGAGGGCAGTGGATTAGGGGTGTTTAAAATTGGGGTTTATGTTAGGGTGTTAGGTTTAAACATAATTTTTTTTCCCCGTAGACATCAATGGGGCTGCGTTACAGAGATTTTTCATTCCGCGATCACAGGTGTTAGTTTTTTTTCTAACACTCTCTACCTATTGATGTCTATGGGGGAAAGCGTGCACGAGCACATCAAATCAGCCCTTGGATTTTGTGCGGTATGGAGCTTAACGCCACCATATCGCATGCACAAGGAGGCTTTTCAGTAACTCGTAATGGCAGCACTATGGAGAGGGAAATAACGCAATTTTTGTTGCGTTCATTTTGCACCCTGTTTAGCGCAAAACTCGTAATCTAGGTGAGAGTTACTTGTTAAAGACTGAGGGGTATTAATGATCTTGCTACCATAGTGCAGCTGCTCACTATACAACAAGTGAATCACAATACCAGAACAAAGCAATACAGCCATTAATGGAGAGCTGAATGGAGGTTGCACGTATGCGCATCCCTAACAGTAAGCACACTCGCTCTTTAAGTAATAAGCATATTATAATTTTTATTTTTCATATTATTGTTCATGGAGGTGGCGTGGGCCGCACAAAATTAGGTTATGGGCTGCCAGTTTGACACTCCTGGTCTACTCTAATGTACAAAAGAGAAAACCTGGAAAAAAAAGTTAAAGAAAAAAAAAAAAAAAATTGGTAACCCTGTCAGCTTTTATAAAGTGAGACATGACTGCAAAATGAGATACATCACCCGAGCAATAGATGAGATACATCCCCCAAGCAATCGCATCATTAAATCCTGTATAATGTCACAGTTTAGGTGAAAAATCCCAAGAACATCTAAAAAAATTCCCTGAAAAGTTCGCTGTCAATGCATTTTTTGCATCTGTGGCATTGCTGACACAAATACTGTTTTGCAATTTGGGATTGCGATGTGGGGGGATGGCAGATTATGGGCTTTGAATGGCGTTTTGACGTGTTGGTTTAATTTTTATATTCTGGTTTAGATTTATACGGGTAAATTCAACTTTTTTTTAATTTTTAGTTATGCGTACAAGATGATATACTGGCGTAAGTTACTGGCGACGCCAGAAATGTGTAGTTGCGCACATTTCTAAAGCTCGCTAGTTTTTCTGACTTACGGCAGTATATTATCTGGTGGCGCGGGTTATGTGATACACCCGATGTGCAAGGTAAAATTACGGGCAACATGGGTTTCAGCAGTTGTGCTGATAGTTTGTATATTTGTATACTTGGTCCATCCAGAAAATAGCAGCACCTTGGTAAATCAAAAAACTTTTATTGCAGAGACAAAATTGCAACGTTTCGGGGGGTCAGCCCCTTAATCATGCATATAGTTACATCACATCCTGTATACCTTAATTAGCCTACTAATCATGTCAACAGACACTCCCATTCACCTGTGCACACCTAAGTGTAGCACCACCTAGTGGCTATTAATGTGCATAACATCTAAATATACAAATAGTACACAATAAATACATAGATAAAGTGATCTAGAGGAGCAGCATGAGTACATTAAGAGCACTCTTTGGAGGCAGGTCACACTATCAGTCAATTACGCTTTCAAATTATTGACCATATTGAGAGACCTAGGAGAGGTGGGGATAGGGAATTGAGACTTAAACAAAAAGAGGCATTTTGGATCTTTACATTAGATACTTTGTCACCAAATGGCATGAATAAAGAGATTGATTGGTTAGTATTTTATTAAATGTATCCATTTTTTGCCCTGTTGGTTGGAAATCTATCTGTATAGTGTTGTTGACTATTTCTTCTATTGGATTATGTTAAAAATGTAACATATTAATTATTTTGCTCATGCTGCTCATCTAGATCACTTTATCTATGTATTTAATGTTTACTATTTGTATATTTAGAGGTTATGCACATTAATAGCCACTAGGTGGTGCTACACTTAGGTGTGCACAGGTGAATGGGAGTGTCTGTTGACATGATTAGTAGGCTATTTAAGGTATACAGGATGTGATGTAACTATATGCATGATTAAGGGGCTGACCCCCCGAAACGTTGCAATTTTGTCTCTGCAATAAAAGTTTTTTGATTTACCAAGGTGCTGCTATTTTCTGGATGGACTTTGATAATTAGGAGTTTGCCAGTGGCTCCTTTTAGCTTGCACCTTTTTACCGTTTGGCTGCCGGACCTACTATATGTTTATTTGTATACTGACCCAGCATGTATTAATTAACTCTTAAGTGAGACATGGATAATTTTCTTTCTCACCCTGATGTATTCAACTGTAGACCCACTGTCTCTCTCACCACAGGGTGTCCAGCCATCTAGTTGCTCTCTAGACAAACATCCTAGGCAGGAAGTTTATGAAGGTAGTTTCATTTGGAGATTCCAATCTTAGAAGACAGTGTGATAAAGGTTCTTTGAAGTTACATCCTTACAATTTGAGCAAATTTATTTTCTTTGTTCTCTTTAGATAACCTAGCCTGTGTGTATCTTAACAGCAGGAGGTTGGGATCATGAAGTCCACTTCAGGCCCATAATAAGACCTTACTAGGGCTGCAACTAACGATTATTTTCATAATCGATTAATCGGCCGATTATTTTTTTGATTAATTGACTAATCGGATAAAAACAAACAAAAATTAAGCAGCAATATAAACTTCTATAATTAAGCAAAACAGAACCACAAACTGTTTGAAAAGAGGAAGAACTAGAAAGAGGTAGACTATCGCTGTTTATAACATTCTGTTATTGACTCTTTTCAGAAACTTTGCATTGAAATGCAAAAATGTCAACATGGCTACATGCTCCTGGCTGAGGCTGGCTCTCTTTTTGCAGTTATTTTGCCTGCAGCCATGAAGAGGCGCTCAAATGGTGTTAAGCTGCCTGAGATGCCTGAGTTTTGCCAATTTCACCAAGTTCGTATATTTATCTTTGTTAGCTCTCCACCAATGCAAAGGGCCTCTAAACAAAGTAAGCCTGGACTTCATTCTAACATAAAAATATCTTGAATATCTATATGCAATGGAAATAACCAACTATAAGGTAAGGGAAACAATATCTAGTCTGCCTCTTAACAGATATATAAAAATATAAAAAAACTATTAAAAAAGTCAAAAGCGCTAAGGGCTATATATCAATAAACGTACAAAGCCTTTATCTATACTGTACATATAATCAGCAATAGCAAGCGATCTGCTAATAATTGTGCAAAAACATAATAGTGCACATCAATTAAAATAACAAATCCCATCAATCTAGGGCTAGGTGTAAATAACAAGCTCAGCACTAGATCATGCAATGCATAGTCCCAAATCACCTGATTTAATATAAACAATCCAATTGATGACTCCTCTATTATTTCTGGGTTGCACATAAGCCAGGAGTAGTTGTACATTTATACTGTCCTGAAAAAGTGAAAAGTAAACATCTGTAGACGTCCTTTAGGAAAAGAGCATAACCATAAAACACAATACCATGTGCAGGAGCTCATTGGAGTGAAGCAGATGGTGCTGTGCACAGACCAACTAATTGCAAACCAACTGATCGATAAAATGAGTTGACAACTATTTTAATAATCGATTATTATTGTGGCAAACCTAGCCACTTCTGGACTATAACATAAGAAAGGTTGTCTATAGGCTGTATATTGTGCTATGTAGATGTGACAGACCCTTCTGTCAGCACTGAAAGAGTTAACTGTGTTCAGCTTTAGCCTCAGCTATTGTGCACTGTCATTAATGTTATTGATACACAGTCCATTGTTTAATCAACCTCAGAGAGCAGACCCTAGATGATAAGGAAAGCCAAGTGTGTGTCTGTGTTTAAATTGTTATCAGCTTGAGCAAGGTATTCTATTGTATCATGTAAAAGGGTGTGTTCCCTCCATCTAATGTACAACATTCTTTCAACCCCCCTTCTGGGGGGGGTCAGACCTGCATAAATACTGGGCATATGAGCCTTAATAAAAGTCATTCTGTTTAAACCTGACAACTGGCTGGGTTGTGAACTGCTGATTCCCTATGTAGGACATTGTTCCCTGGTGTTAACCCTTGGTATCCGGTTGGTACCGTTACAATTGGTGGCAAGTGACGGAATGAACCTTATCGCCCAGAAGAGCAACTACACAAGCCAGTAACCTCAGGAAGAGGGGGATTACTACAATACTGACTAAGATGGAAGGAGTACCAGGGACCGAAGTGAATGGAGATGGATTATTCTAAGCTAAAGAGACAAACGTAAAAGGAACTGCTAGAAGCCAGGGGAAAGATAGGCAGCAGCAAACCCAAGGCTATATTAATTGCTGAGCTGATGGAGGGAGACAGAGCTCGCAGCGCTATGCCTCCAGCAGCCATGGAGGAGACCCTATACCAGAGGGAAATGAGGACCAGGCTGGAATTTTTACCCCAACCTGTACCACGGGATATGCTATCCGTGGTAATGGCAGATGTGCAGGAGTACGTGATGGCACACAGTCCGCGGAATGCATCCTCCCGAGCAGAATCCATTTTGGACGCACTCAGCAACCCAGTAAGACCCAAAATCCCATACCATGCATTTAAAATGTTTTGTGAGGAGAAGGATGAGATTGATGGGTATTTACAGGATTTTGAGAGACTGTGCGAGTTACATGATTTGGAGCAGTCCGTATGGGTGCCGGTGCTAGCAGGCAAGCTAGCCGGTAGGGCAGCGGAAGCGTATCGCGCTGTACCCAGGGAGGACAGCAAGGATTACGCTAAAGTGAAGAGAGCGATCTTGGAAAGATATGCCATTACCTCAGAGGCATACCGGCGCAAGTTTAGAGGCCTGCGCAAGCCAGAAAGAGATTCCCATGCAGAGTGGGCCCACAAGCTGGATCAAGCATCTCAGGGGTGGATACAGGCCAGCCAAGCTACCACCATGGAAGAATTGCGACAACTGATGCTGTTGGAGCAATTCTTTAACGGCTTGTCCCCAGAAGCCCAAGAATGGGTGAGAGATCGAAAACCCCTCACCTTAACCGAAGCAGCCAGATTAGCAGACCAGCATTTTGATGCCAGGAGGCACCATGGACTACAGCCTAACAACGGACGGGCTAATATACAATGCCACACCTGCAAGCAGTGGGGACATATGGCACGTGAGTGCACCCAAAATCGGAGCAGACAAGCTTGGAACCAGGTCAGACAGAACCTGGCCCCAAGGGCGGCTGCTCACCATTACCAAACGGAGCCAGCCGCTCATGAGGTGTTGAGCACCCAAGCCGAGGAACCCCTGGGAATTCTGCATGAGGTGATGTCGGTCCAGGGACTTCGGGATTCGGGAGCTACTTTAACCCTGATAGCTCCCCATTTGGTGCCGGATACAGCACCCACTGGCGGATCCGTGGCAGTACGAGGGGCAGGGGGAGCAGTATACCGATTGCCCACTGCTAGAGTGGAGTACAGACCCCCAGTCACCCCAGCAGCTGCCAGTTACCAACCCCCGGCGCACCGCTATACCACACGGCCTCCGGCCACGAACTACCCTCAGAGAGCCCGGTTCAATTCGCGGGGCTACTCACAACCTATTCGGTGCTTTGGATGTAAGCAACTAGGGCACAAAAGACCAGAGTGTCCCCTAAACGCAGCGAATCAAGCACAGTCCTGGAGAAGACCCGCTGGCGGAATCCCACATAATCCTCAGCCTGTGGCCCGCTACGTAGAGGCGCCAGAATGCTGGGGCAGCCTACATGAAGCAGACCCCGTGCAAGCTGCCCACCGGAATAACCGGCAACGGGTTAAAGTGAATGGGAAGGAGGTCAGTTGTCTACGGGATACTGGTGCTACCATGACCTTGCTTCAAGAGAACTTGGTGCCTGAGAAACAGCACACTGGAGACACTGTGGCTGTGAGGGTAGCAGGGGGCACTGTGTTCCGCCTACCTGTTGCCAGGGTACATTTGGATTGGGGAGTGGGCGCTAGACTTGTGAATGTGGGGGTCAAGAAGGACTTACCTGCTGATGTTCTCCTTGGAAATGACTTGGCCCCCCTTGTTTCTGCCTATGCTCCCATGGATCCCGCTGATGTTAACCCTGTGACTACCCAATCCCAGTCCCTCCGGGAAGAGACGCTTCCATGTTTGGGGTGGGGGCAGTACTGAGCCAAGTTGGAGCAGATGGCGGAGAACACCCCGTAGCTTACTTGAGCCGAAAGTTGTTGCCCCGGACATCCCCAAGCCGATCCGTTGGGATCAGACTGTGTATGCCGGCTTGGTTCTGGGGGAGCATTGTGGCAAACCTAGCCACTTCTGGACTATAACATAAGAAAGGTTGTCTATAGGCTGTATATTGTGCTATGTAGATGTGACAGACCCTTCTGTCAGCACTGAAAGAGTTAACTGTGTTCAGCTTTAGCCTCAGCTATTGTGCACTGTCATTAATGTTATTGATACACAGTCCATTGTTTAATCAACCTCAGAGAGCAGACCCTAGATGATAAGGAAAGCCAAGTGTGTGTCTGTGTTTAAATTGTTATCAGCTTGAGCAAGGTATTCTATTGTATCATGTAAAAGGGCGTGTTCCCTCCATCTAATGTACAACATTCTTTCAACCCCCCTTCTGGGGGGGGTCAGACCTGCATAAATACTGGGCATATGAGCCTTAATAAAAGTCATTCTGTTTAAACCTGACAACTGGCTGGGTTGTGAACTGCTGATTCCCTATGTAGGACATTGTTCCCTGGTGTTAACCCTTGGTATCCGGTTGGTACCGTTACAATTATCTATTATATTGATTAGTTGTTGCAGCTCTAGACCTTACCTTAGTCAAATTTATCCAAATGAAAATTTAATATATAAATGAATTATTTTATAGATTGATATATATAATTTACAGTGTTCCTCAGAATGTATCTGGCACTTTACTGATCAACCTTCAACTTCCAGACATGAAGCTTGGGAAGTCTTTTTCTAATTTACCTATAAAAAAAATAATTTGTAGAGGAGAAATATTGTCAGATTAATCTTTTGTGGCAATCATAAATAGGACAGAGGCTGGGAGTATGTGGGTGGGATGCTTATTATGAAATCATTGGGATTTCATCCAGATGCTGTTTATATCCTGCTGCTATATGCTTCATATTAAGAGCATTATGAGATCAGCTTCAAGACACCCTCTCTTTTGGAGACTTTCTGGCAGCAGTATAAAATGGTAAGACATACCTGAGTGGAAGGACTTTGAGACAAGTCCAGTTAGCAAGCTTGAGTCTGTAGCATTATATTTAATCATTCCAATAGCGTATATAATTTTCTGGCTAAAATGCCAATGGGAAGCTTATGGCAATTATTGTAATCAAGGTTATTTGTATGGAGTCAAGTTTTTTTTCTTGGGATAAAATCAGAATCCATCTGCCAAACTTCTTTCTCCAACATTGGTGTGTCCGGTCCACGGCGTCATCCATTACTTGTGGGAAATATTCTCCCCCACAGGGAAAGGCAAGGAGAGCACACAGCAAGAGCTGTCCATATAGCTCCCCCTCTGGCTCCACCCCCTAGTCATTCTCCTTGCCGCTCTGAACAAGTAGCATCTACCACGGGGATGGCGAGGAGTTTGTGGTGTTAGTTGTAGTTTTTTATTCTTCTATCAAGAGTTTGTTATTTTAAAAAAAAAGCTGGCTTGTACTATTTACTCTATAACAGAAAAGTGATGAAGATTTCTGTTTAAGAGGGCTATGATTTTAGCAGACAGTAACTAAAATCCATTACTGTTATCACGCAGGACTGTTGAAACAAGAGAATTTCAGTTGGGGGTAACAGTTTGCAGACTCATCTGCTTCAGGTATGACTGGTCTCCTTCTAACAACACAGGCTAATGCTAGATGACAGTCATATTTCCCCTCAGGGGAAAAGGTAAGCCATTTTTCTTTCACCTCAGCAAAAAAGATAACAGGCTTCCCCTTTTTGTTTTTTATGCTGGTAGACACTGTTAGGGGCAAAATCGATTGGTTTTTATTACAATATGATACCATTTGAAATATTTTATAAGCTCACATACACTGGGGAACGTTTTTGATTGATCTGGCTTGTTTTAGACACCTAAATCTAGTCAGGAAGGCCCCTTCACTCTAGTGTGCTGAGGGAGGAAGCCTCATTTTGGTGCTTCAGCTGCACAGTTGATTTACAAGGCAGTGCATGCAGATAGGGTCCTGTGGCTCAGAAAGTGACTCCAAAAGGCTTTTTTCTGTGAATGGTGACCCCTAAGGAAGGTAAAAAGCTGCAACAAGTCTGTAGCAGGGATTGTAGTGTATAAAAACGGTTAAATCCAACAATTAGCTCCGGTTTGCTTGTTTTAAGAGCTAGAGTCTCCATATTTGCTGTGCAATACTTTCTAAGCATTAAGACTCTGGGGTTTTCAGAAAAATCGGATATTGCCTTCATAGTTTTTTGAACATTCAGAAATAAATGTGTCATTTTATTATTTAAAGAGACAGTAACGTTTTTGTTTAAAATCGTTTTTATTGCATTGTTTGCCTGCCTAAATCTGTTTAACATGTCTGTTCCATCAGATAACCTATGTTCTGTGTGTATAGAGACAAATGTGGTTCCCCCTTCGAGTGTTTGTGATAATTGCGCCATAGCGTCCAAACAAAATCAGGACAGCTCTGTTATTTTTCATAATGTTACCCAAGATGATTTATCTAATGAAGGTAGTGGGGATAGCTCTACATCCTCTCCTTCTGTGTCTACACCAGCTTTGCCCGCGCAGGCGACACCTAGCGCGCCAGTGCTTATTTCTATGCAACAATTATCAGTAGTAGTGGATAATTCTATAGCAAATCTTTTATCCAAACTGCCAGCTTTTCAGAGAAAGCGTGATTGTTCAGTTTTAAATACAGATAAAAAGGATGAACAATCAGACACTGACGATGCCTTATCTATTTTACCCTCGCATCAATCGGAATTGGCTGTAAGGGAAGGGCTGTCTGAGGGTGAAATTTCAGATTCAGGAAAAATTTCTCAACAGGCAGAACCTGATCTAGTGGCATTTAAGTTTAAACTAGAACATCTCCGCGCTTTGCTTAAGGAGGTATTAGCTACTCTGGATGACTGTGATTCCATGGTAGTACCAGAGAAGTTGTGCAAATTGGACACATTTTTAGAGGTCCCAGTGCACGACGACGCTTTTCCAATACCTAAGAGGGTAGCGAACATAGTGGAAAAGGAGTGGGAGAAGCCAGGTGTACCCTTTGCCCCACCTCCTATATTTAAGAAAATGTTTCCCATAGTAGACCCTAGAAGGGACGCATGGCAAACGGTCCCGAAGGTTGAGGGAGCTGTTTCAACACTAGCGAAGCGCACAACTATTCCTATAGAGGACAGCTGCGCTTTCAAAGATCCTATGGATAAAAAATTGGAAGGATTGCTTAAAAAGATTTTTGTTCAGCAAGGGTTCATCCTTCAACCAGCTACGTGTGTTATTACTGTCACTTCAGCGGCGTCCTTTTGGTTCGAAGAACTAGAAAGGTCGCTCCAGAAAGAGACTTCCTATGAAGAAGTCATGGACAGAATTCACGCATTAAAGTTAGCTAATTCCTTTATATTGGATGCCGCCTTTCAAATAACGAAATTGGCGGCGAAAAACTCAGGTTTTTGCTATAGTAGCGCAGAGGGCGCTTTGGCTAAAATCCTGGTCGGCAGATGTGTCGTCCAAGACTAAGTTACTGAATATTCCTTTCAAGGGTAAGACCCTTTTTGGGCCGGAATTGAAGGAAATTATTTCAGACATCACTGGGGGTAAGGGCCATGCCCTCCCACAGGATAGGCCTTTTAAGGCTAAGAACAAGTCTAATTTTCGTTCCTTTCGCAATTTCAGGAACGGACCGGCTAATAACTCCACTGCCGCTAGACAAGAAGGTAACGCGGCCCAGCCCAAACCCGCTTGGAAGCCCATGCAAGGCTGGAACAAGGGTAAACAAACCAAGAAACCTGCTGCTGCTACCAAGACAGCATGAAGGGGTAGCCCCCGATCCGGGACCGGATCTGGTAGGGGGCAGACTATCTCTCTTCGCTCAGGCTTGGGCAAGAGATGTTCTGGATCCCTGGGCACTAGAGATAGTTTCCAAGGGATACCTGTTAGAATTCAAGGGACTTCCTCCAAAGGGAAGGTTCCACCTGTCTCGCTTATCTTCAGACCAGATAAAGAAACAGGCATTCTTACATTGTGTAAGAGACCTATCAAAGATGGGAGTGATAAACCCAGTCCCCTCCGGGGAACAAGGTCTAGGTTTTTACTCAAACCTGTTTGTGGTTCCCAAAAAAGAGGGAACTTTCAGGCCAATTCTGGATTTAAAGATATTAAACAAGTTCCTCAGAGTTCCATCCTTCAAGATGGAAACCATTCGGACAATCTTACCGACAATCCAGCAGGGTCAATTTTTGACTACCGTGGATCTAAAGGATGCGTATCTGCATATCCCAATCCACAAATCTCATCATCAGTTCCTGAGGTTCGCCTTTCTGGACAAACATTACCAGTTTGTGGCTCTTCCATTTGGTTTAGCCACCGCTCCCAGAATTTTCACAAAGGTGCTAGGGTCCCTTCTAGCGGTCCTAAGGCCGAGGGGCATCGCTGTAGCACCTTATCTAGACGACATCCTAATCCAAGCGTCGTCCCTTTCCAAAGCGAGGGCTCATACAGACATTGTGTTGGCCTTTCTCGGATCTCACGGGTGGAAGGTGAACATAGAAAAAAGTTCACTGTCACCGTCCACAAGGGTTCCTTTTCTGGGAACAATAATAGATTCTGTGGAAATGAAGATCTTTCTCACAGAAGTCAGAAAGGCAAAGCTTCTAAAAGCTTGTCGAGTTCTTCATTCTATTCCTCAACCCTCCATAGCTCAATGCATGGAAGTAATAGGACTAATGGTCGCAGCAATGGATGTGGTTCCTTTTGCTCGAATTCATCTAAGACCATTACAGCTATGCATGCTCAATCAGTGGAATGGGGACTATACAGACTTGTCTCCCCAAATTCAAGTAGATCAGGTAACCAGGGACTCACTTCTCTGGTGGTTGACCCAGGATCACCTGTCTCAGGGAATGAGTTTCCGCAGACCGGAGTGGGTCATCGTCACGACCGACGCCAGCCTCTTGGGGTGGGGCGCGGTCTGGGACTCCCTGAAAGCTCAGGGCCTATGGTTGCGGGAAGAGTCGCTTCTCCCGATAAACATTTTGGAATTAAGAGCTATATTCAATGCGCTCCTGGCTTGGCCTCAGCTAGCGGAAGCCAGGTTCATAAGATTTCAGTCGGACAACATAACGACTGTTGCGTACATCAATCATCAGGGGGGAACAAAGAGTTCCCTAGCGATGAAGGAAGTAACCAAGATAATCCAATGGGCAGAGAATCACTCCTGCCATCTATCTGCTATTCACATCCCAGGAGTAGACAACTGGGAGGCGGACTATTTGAGTCGTCAGACTTTCCATCCGGGGGAGTGGGAACTCCATCCGGAGGTCTTTGCTCAGTTAACCCAATTATGGGGCATTCCAGACATGGATCTAATGGCGTCCCGTCAGAACTTCAAGATACCTTGCTACGGGTCCAGATCCAGGGATCCCAAGGCGACTCTAGTGGATGCATTAGTGGCGCCTTGGTCGTTCAACCTAGCATATGTGTTTCCACCGTTTCCTCTCCTTCCCAGGCTCATAGCCAGGATCAAACAGGAGAAGGCCTCGGTGATTCTGATAGCTCCTGCGTGGCCACGCAGGACTTGGTATGCAGACCTGGTGAATATGTCATCGGCTCCACCATGGAAGCTACCTTTGAGACAGGATCTTCTAGTACAAGGTCCATTCGAACATCCAAATCTAGTTTCTCTGCAGCTGACTGCTTGGAAATTGAACGCTTGATTTTATCCAAGCGTGGGTTTTCAAATTCTGTGATAGATACTCTGGTCCAAGCCAGAAAACCTGTGACTAGAAAGATTTACCATAAAATATGGAAAAGATATATCTGTTGGTGTGAATCCAAAGGATTCTCCTGGAGTAAGATTTAAATTCCAAAGATTCTCTCCTTTCTCCAAGAAGGTTTGGATAAAGGGTTGTCAGCTAGTTCTCTAAAAGGACAGATTTCTGCATTATCCGTCTTGTTGCACAAACGACTGGCAGCTTTGCCAGATGTACAAGCTTTTGTTCAGGCTTTGGTTAGAATCAAGCCTGTTTACAGACCCATGACTCCTCCTTGGAGTCTAAATTTAGTTCTTTCAGTTCTTCAAGGGGTTCCGTTTGAACCTTTACATTCCATAGATATTAAGTTATTATCTTGGAAAGTTATGTTTTTGGTTGCTATTTCTTCTGCTAGAAGAGTTTCTGAATTATCTGCTTTGCAGTGTAATCCACCATATCTGGTTTTTCATTCAGATAAGGTTGTTTTGCGTACTAAGCCTGGTTTTCTTCCAAAAGTTGTTTCCAACAAGAACATCAACCAGGAAATAGTTGTTTCTTCTTTGTGTCCGAATCCAGTTTCAAAGAAGGAACGTTTATTACACAATTTAGATGTTGTTCGTGCTTTAAAGTTCTATTTAGAAGCAACAAAAGATTTTAGACAAACCTCATCTTTGTTTGTCGTTTACTCTGGTCAAAAAGCTACTGCTACCTCTCTCTCTTTCTGGCTGAAAAGCATTATCCGCTTGGCTTATGAGACTGCCGGACGGCAGCCTCCTGACCGTATCACAGCTCACTCTACTAGGGCTGTGGCTTCCACATGGGCCTACAAGAACGAGGCTTCTGTTGACCAGATATGTAAGGCAGCAACTTGGTCTTCTCTGCACACTTTTGCCAAATTCTACAAATTTGATACTTTTGCTTCTTCGGAGGCTATTTTTGGGAGAAAGGTTTTGCAAGCCGTGGTGCCTTCCGTTTAGGTAACCTGATTTGCTCCCTCCCTTCATCCGTGTCCTAAAGCTTTGGTATTGGTTCCCACAAGTAATGGATGACGCCGTGGACCGGACACACCAATGTTGGAGAAAACAGAATTTATGCTTACCTGATAAATTACTTTCTCCAACGGTGTGTCCGGTCCACGGCCTGCCCTGGTTTTTTAATCAGGTTGAAAAAATTTTCTTTATACACTACAGTCACCATGGCACCCTATAGTTTCTCCTTTTTCTCCTAACCGTCGGTCGAATGACTGGGGGGCGGAGCCAGAGGGGGAGCTATATGGACAGCTCTTGCTGTGTGCTCTCCTTGCCTTTCCCTGTGGGGGAGAATATTTCCCACAAGTAATGGATGACGCCGTGGACCGGACACACCGTTGGAGAAAGTAATTTATCAGGTAAGCATAAATTCTGTTTTTACATTGATAATATTAGAGTAAGATGCTATTATCGTAGGCAGCCAAAACGTTGCTTTAAGTGTGGTTCCAGAGGGAATTTCAGCCTGTGATAAAATCAGATTGCCAGGTTCTTACCTGCGGCGGTAACGCCGCTCCTGCTCACTCTGGGAGTTATTGCCTTATCTACCTTGTTCCTGGAGTTTGACATACTTACATTGCACCTGCATATGCTCACCTGGTTCCTGAAAGCCAAGCATACTTACTTGTTACTTGTGTATGCTCACCTTCTTCCAGAAAGCCAAGGATAGCTACCTGTTACCTGCGTATGCTCACCTTGTTCCAAAGAACAAGCATACTTACCTGATACCTGTGTATGCTCACCTTGTTCCAGAGACCAAGCATACTAACCTGTTACCTGCATATGCTCACCTTGTTCCAAAGACCAAGCATACTTACCTGATATCTGCGTATACTTATCTTGTTCCAGAGACCAAGCATACTTACCTGTTACCTGGTTTCTGAAAACCAAGCAGACTTGCCTGATACCTGTGTATGCTCACCTTATTCCTAAACCGGGGCCTGCTGTACCTTTCTGGTATTCCATGACAGTCTCACCAACAGTACCTGCTGGGTATCCTGTGCCTGCTTAGAATCCTGTGTCTACTATACCATTTGTTCCTCAAACCAGCTGTGCCTGCAGTAACTAGTTGGTATTCTGTCAGTCTCCCCCATCACAGCATTACACTGGACTTTGTTATTGCATCCTACTTAATTATTCAGAACTTTGTATGGGACTTTAGTTTTCTGCCTTGGGCCTATGTTCAAACTTGCTGCTTCTGTAATCTTCAATTTGACTACCAACTGTTCTTTTGCTTATCATTCAGTAAAGCCTTTAAAAGACTTTTGTTGTTCAGTGTATCTGTTCCTGAATTCTGAGTTCCACACACCCTAACTGCAGTAACTCAATCTGTGCCTTACAAGAATATCAGAACAGAATGGAACAGCAACTCCAAAGACCCCCACAGGGTCCTACCCCTCCGGGACAGTATCCAGTTCACCTGTATCAGAATCTGCTGCTAATATTCCGCCAGATCCTCGAGTAGTCTTACTTGAAAATGTTGTGGAGATCAGTCCCAATCCTGAACTTTTATCACCTCCTGTCAAATTGCGTTTTCTCTGCAACCCAGAACTTACTACTCAGACTTTCGAACTGTTATTTCACTTCTCTCTGGTGAACCACAGTTCACAGTTGAGTCTTGAGATCAATTCTTGCAAAGCCTTGAGTCACAATATAAAGACCACTAGAACACCTTCACCGCACAAGCTAAGATATGTGCCCTTAAACAGGGAAGAAGAGATGTGGAAGAAAATTTACCAGTTTTACCACACTTGCCATACTTACCACCTGGAATAAAGCTGCCCTCTTGGATCAATTAAGGCTGGGTCTGTCTGATACTCTGAATGATGAACTGGCACAAGTAGGAGTGCCTAAAACACTAGAAAGCCTTATCTCGCTATCAACTCAGATTGACCACTGCTTTAGGGAACGGTGCATGGAAAAAGCTGCTGCTTATAGTCCTCCTCACAAGTGGTTTGTTTGTCCCCTGACTCCACTTTCACCTGCTGGCTCTACCGAAGATCCCATGCAAATAGATGGTGTCCGGGGTCCCCTCTTTGAGGCAGAAAAGCAAAGAAGAATGTAGTTAAATCTCTGTTTGTACTGTTGAAAACTTGGACATATAGCTCAAGTGTGCACTGCCAAGCCAAAGACTCCTAGGGGGAAGCAGCCTCTTCCCCTCCTTTCTGTTGATCATGCCTAGATATTTAAAACCTCATTTGTCCCTACCTCTCTTTTTGCATTGGGATTAGTGCTCTCTACCTTCCATGATTGATCCTGAGGCTAGCGGATGTTTCTTGGGCACCCAACTACCCCAAAGACTTCAAATTCCTAGTAAAGAAAATCCCATTTGCATACAGCTCATAGATGGATCACCAATAAAAACTGGACCAATCACAGAAGAGACTATTTCTTTATTGGTCACAATCGGGCCTGGGTATCAAGAGACTGTGATTTTTTTATTTAGTAACTTCACCAAAAAGACAACCAAATTTTTCTGGTCTAATAAAGCACAACAAGCCTTTGATAACCTGAAACAACTTTTCATCTCCTCACCCATTGTGATTTTACCCGAACCAAGGAAGCCTTTCTACGTTGAAGTCGATGTTTTCGAGACTGCCATTGGAGCAGTATTATCCCAAAGAACAGGTGACAAGGATTATCTCTAACCTGTAGCATTGTTGTATTGAGCTCTCTCCCAGCAAAAAAGAAACTCTGATGTGGGGGATTACTTGCAATTACAACAGTCTTTGAGGAGCAAAGACATTTGCTTGAAGGGGCTGATCATCCCATTACTGTTTTCACTGACCACAATAACCTAGAGTACCTACGCTCACCTCGCAGACTCAAAGCTAGACAGGTCCGGTGGGCACTCTTCTTCAGCTGCTTTCACTTCCTCATCATATTGACCTGGAGCAAAGAATGGTAATGTAATGATATGTTTGATAGGAGTTATTTGTATTATTGTTATATTGGATTCTCAGCTGCAGTATATTTATACTAATTCAGTTATTGGGTAAGTTTGTATCACATTTATCCAAGTTGTAACTATGTTTGAGTTGCAAAGAATTAGTTTATGTGATTTAATGAGAGTGAATATAATAAACGTCAGTTTAATTCTTAGCAATGACAACCCAAGTTACTAACAGTCTCTGATAAGTAGATTCATTTGTTACTGACCGTTTATCACTGTCTTTAGGATCCCAAGAGGAGCTGCTGTTGAAGGCTGTACTAGGAACGGATTGTAATAAATACGTCATAGTCATAGTCTTTGGTGACAATTATGGTTTGTAAATCCTTTCCGCAATGAGAGCAACTTGATCCTGTAAGGATTAGCTTGATCAGAAGCCGATGGCAACTTATAGTGGTAGTAACGAATGTTGCTAGGTTATATTTATAGCTTTAACACTAGTAGGCTTCCAGGCTTGAAAACGTTCAGGTGATTTTCAAATCTTTAGTTCTTTTTAGAGACTTCTCATGTAAGAGTGGAAAGGAAATCCAGAATAGGTTTTATTCAAGTATGAGTAAATAAATTCAAGTAATCTCTCTGGATGCTCAGTGCACAACTAGACTCTGTGATTCTAACAAAATACTAAGCACCTGTTTGCTGGTGCATAAAAGATTTTAAAGGATATGTGGGAGGGTTAATGGATAGGTGAGAAAATTAAGGTGGAGTCCCCGATGATATTCTAGTTAAGGTGGAATCCTGACAGGTAAAGCAGATTCCTTAACGAAGGCTCTCGTCAATCCCCTTCAAGTTTGTTTCAACGACTTCCTTTACCAAATATACCATGGGCCTCCTGCTCAAGGTTATACTTCAGTTTTAGTGGTAGCAGATTACTTTTTTTAAATGGCCCATATTGTTATGACCAAGGGGGTACCCGATGCAGATCACACAGCTACTATTTTCCTGCAAGAAATTTTCTGGCTGCATGGCTTACCAGAAACTATAGTGTCTGAAAGAGGTCCTCAGTTGACATCCAGATTTTGGACAGCTTTTTGCAAGTGAGTGCACATTCAACATGCTTTATCCACTGCTTTCCATCCCAAAACTGATGGCCGCACTGAGCGCACAATTCAAACATTGGACCACTGCCTCAGATGTTATACTACCACTATACAAGATGACTGGGCCCAATAACTTTTGATGGCTGAATTTGCTTATAATGATGAAGTTTATAGATCTACATCCATGTTCCATTTTCTGTGTAGCTATACGTATCATCCAACTATGTTACCTGGCTCGCCTTTTCAAAGCTCAGGCCCTGCTGCTGATTAATACCTACAGGAGGCTCACAGTACTTTATCTTTAATTAAGAAATCATTAATTAAGGCCCAACAAAAATATAAGCATTATGCTGACAAGAAAAGAAGTACTACTTATCAAGTTGGAGACAAAGTGTATTTGTTTATAGTGTCCAGTACCTTGACAAATCATGGGTTGACCAGGTAAAGGAGGCAGAGGCAACTTCTGATAGTTTTGGGACTAGTACTTTGGAGCACCGTCTTTGTTGGAATTGGATAATTCTCAAGAATCTCTTTTGGTAACACCAGTGTCTTCACAGGAGCATTCTTGGGGATTAATTCCTGATCTACTGGAAATCAAGAAATGGACCGTAATATAAGATCAGGATCTGTTTTAACAGTAGAATGTACGCAGGCCAGCCAAACCCCTTCTGATGTGGAGATGGTACCTCTTTGAAACAAGAGATGTTCATCTGCTATAAGGGGTAAGAAATATGTAGCAAGAAAAAAAAGAGATCTAGATTACATGATTATGTATTTGAAATCTGCAAACACACAACCACCTCCTGTGGGAGGCAACAATTAATGTAAATAGGATTAAGTCTAAACATACTTGTAAAGAGGCTTTTCAGTATTTCAGAGACTTGCCCAGGGACATACTTTCCTGCAAGAGACTAGATTGACCAGCATTAAGAATGTTCTTGCTTGTAGGACAGACTGGCTATGAGGTCTATTATTTTGATTATTTTATATTGATAAATGTGAGTGTGTGGCAGTACTGTTTAAGGTTATAATATATCTTTTCATCAGTTTCTGGACATAATACCAGGAAGATTTTAATTGTTAGATGTTTACATAAGCAATTGTTGAGTATCACTTCATTAGCATATACAGTATCCCACAAAATGAGTACATCCCTCACATTTTTGTAAATATTTTATTATATCTTTTCATGGGACAACACTGAAGAAATGACACTTTGCTACAATGTAAAGTAGTGAGTGAACAGCCTGTATAACAGTGTAAATTTGCTGTCCCTTCAAAATAACTCAACACACAGCAATTAATGTCTAAAATATTGGCAACAAAAGTTAGTACACCCCTAAGTGGAAATGTCCAAATTGGGCCCAATTAGCCATTTTCCCTCCCCAGTGTCATGTGACTCGTTAGTGTTACAAGATCTCGGGTGTGAATGGGGAGCTCTCACACTCTCTCATACTGGTCACTGGAAGTTCAACATGACACCTCATGGCAAAGAACTCTCTGATGATCTGAAAAAAAG
This sequence comes from Bombina bombina, assembly GCF_027579735.1. Lineage (NCBI taxonomy): Eukaryota > Metazoa > Chordata > Amphibia > Anura > Bombinatoridae > Bombina > Bombina bombina. The sequence continues at coordinate 778,234,611 of NC_069504.1, forward strand.
AATGGTTGCTCTACATAAAGATGGCCTAGGCTATAAGAAGATTGCCAAGACCCTGAAACTGAGCTGCAGCACGGTGAGCAAGACCATACAGCGGTTTCACAGGACAGGTTCCACTCAGAAAAGGCCTTGCCATGGTCGACCAAAGAAGTTGAGTGCCCGTGCCCAGCGTCATATTCAGAGGTTGTCTTTGGGAAATAGACGTATGAGTTCTGGCAGCATTGCTGCAGAGGTTAAAGGGGTGGGGGGTCAGCCTGTCAGTGTTCAGACCATACGCCGCACACTGCATCAAATTGGTCTGCATGGCTGTTGACCCAGAACGAAGCTTCTTCTAAAGATGATGCACAAGAAAGCCCGCAAACAGTTTGCTGAAGACAAGCACACTAAGGGCATGGATTACTGGAACCATGTCCTTTAGTCCGATGAGACCAAGATAAACTTATTTGGTTCAGATGGTGTCAAGCGTGTGTGGCGGCAACCAGGTAAGGAGTACAAAGACAAGTGTGTCTTGCCTACAGTCAAGCATGGTGGTGGGGGTGTCATGGTCTGGGCCTGCATGAGTGCTGCAGACACTGGGGAGCTACAGTTTGAGGGAACCATGAATGTCAACATGTACTGTGACATACTGAATCAGAGCATGATCCCCTCTCTTCAGAGACTGGGCCGCAGGGCAGTATTCCAACATGATAACGACCCCCTGCTTTGCTGCAGAGGTTGAAGGGGTGGGGGGTCAGCCTGTCAGTGCTCAGACCATAAGCCGCACTGTGTAAAAATGGTATGCATGGCTGTCGACCCAGAAGGAAGCCTCTTCTAAAGATGATGCACAAGGAAGCTTGCAAACATTTTGCTGAAGACAAGCAGATTAAGGACATGGATTACTGTATCCATGTCCTGTGGTCCGATTGGCCGCAGGGCAGTATTCTAACATGATAATGACCCCAAACACACCTCCAAGATAACCATTGCCTTGCTAAAGAAGCTTAGGGTAAAGGTGATGGACTGGCCAATCATGTCTCCAGACCTAAACCCTATTGAGCATCTGTGGGGCATCCTCAAATGGAAGGTGGGGGAGCTCAAGGTCTCTAACATCCACCAGCTCTGTGATGTCGTCATGGAGGTGTGGAAGAGGACTCCAGTGGCAACCTGTGAAGCTCTGGTGAACTCCATGTCCAAGAGGGTTAAGGCAGTGCTGGAAAATAATGGTGGCCACACAAAATATTGACACTTAGGGCCCAATGAGTTATTTTGAGGGGACAGTAAATTTACACTGTTAAACAGGCTGTACACTCACTACTTTACATTGTAGCAAAGTGTCATTTCTTCAGTGTTGTCACATGAAAAGATATAATAAAATATTTACAAAAATGTGAGGGGTGTACTCACTTTTGTGGGATACTGTATGGTCATAGAAACATAGAAAATAGAATTTGACGGTATATAAGAACCAAAAAGGCCCATCAAGTCTACCCATATCCCATATGGTCAATAAACAAAGTTTGAAAGAATGGAACTTTTTACAAATGTTCAACCTTTTTTGCATACTTAATTTTTCATATTGGCAGGTGATTTTAACTGTACCAGTGTTATATTCCAATCTTCGAAATATATAATTATTCCTGAATTCCTAAATATCTTTAATAAACAGGATTGTTGCTCTTTTATATGTGAACCCAGATACCACTTCAAGATTAACTGGGCAAAATAGTGTGAGCAGTTTTTAACAGTGCAGAACTATCTGCTGAAAATTAAAGATTTAAGAGTTAATAAACCCTTGCTGCGTCAGAGTCCCAATACAGATATAAACGTATAAAAGTATCATATGAGAATGGAAGTAAAAGATCTTTAAAAGAGGCAGTTCATTTGTATCAGGTAATACATGATTGTATAGTTCACACATGAAGTACAATGAGCATGAATGTTTCAAACAAATTGGAAACAATAGGCGAAGTTCAATAAATTGTTCTAAACCTGCTTTGTATGAGAGCGTTCAAACAGGGATCAGCTGCTTACTCTAATATCTGCTGTAAAAGAACGAGCAAGTCAGATTCAGATGACTGAATAAGCCAGGAGAGAATGTATATCTTATTTACAGAGTACCTTAATCCGGACGTGGTGATGCTAAGGAGTAGTTTCCTTTCATGTTGCGAGAGCACACTGACTTGAATCCGTGCAGAGAGAGGGGTTGAGAGGCGGAGCCAGTTTCCGGTCTGTGTGTAGAGACTCCGTTGAATAGCGGCAGTAATCCAGATCAAGGGACAGAGATTCCGTTCAAATTCAACAAGGATTTGGAAAAGTATAAAACCTAACAACTAGAGGTTCAGAAAGAGAGCTGTAAAAGGATATCGAATGAATCCTCAATTGCTGGTAAAAGACGCAGCGAGAAGCGCTTAGACCTGTAGGGGAAAATAAGAGAGTGTCAGGGTGCCAGGAATCAGACTGAGACAAGAAGTGCAAAAATAATCACACCTTTATTAATAGCAAAAAATAATAAAAAGTCCATAAGTCAAATAACAAGCCAGGAATCAAAATCATAGCTGGTAGTCAGACGAGCCAAGTCAGGAGCCAAAGCAAATAGTCAGACGAGCCGAGTCAGGAGCCAAAGCGAGTAGTCAGACGAGCCAGAATCAGGAACAAGGAGAACAGCAGAGTCAGGAACAAGCCAGGGATCAGGAACCAGGAGGGACGTTAGACAGCCAGGTAATACACAGGAGCTCTCACAAACAGGTCTGATACAAGGCAAGCGCAAAGCCTACTGAACAGAGGCCCTTTAAATAATAAGTGATGACATCACAATTCTGAGACTGCATCCTGTCTCACACAGATGATGTACACCAGTCTGGTCATAAAAGGAAGTGCAGGAAATGAGCAGCATCACACAGTATGCACCAGAGTCAGCAAGAGAGGTGAGTAAAATGGCTGCCAGTAGCACATGGCAAACAAGGCAGGGAAAAAACCCTAACACTACCCTCCCCTCAACAACCCCTCCCAGCGGGAGGACAAAAAGCTTATTGGGGAAACGGGCATGGAAGGCACGGAGGAGGACGGGAGCATGAACATCAGAGGAGGGAACCCATGAACGCTCCTCCGGACCATAGCCCCTCCATTGAACCAAATACTGTACGCGGCCCCTGGACATACGAGAGTCAATAATGCTGCTGACCTCATACTCCTCATGGTTGTCAACAAAGATAGGACGGGGACGAGGCAACATAGTGGTAAACCGATTACAAACCAATGGTTTCAAGAGGGAGACATGAAAAACATTGGAGATGCGCATTGCAGGAGGAAGGTCAAGAGCGTAGGCCACAGGATTGACCCATCGGAGTATTCGAAAAGGACCATCATAACGGGGAACCAGTTTATTAGAAGGCACAGGAAAGTTCAAGTTGTGGGAGGACAGCCAAACTCTCTCACCAACCTGGTAGGAAGGCGCAGGCAGACGCCTACGATCAGCCTGGAACTTTTGGCGCTGCATAGAACGATGAAGGCAATCCTGAATCTGCACCCACGTGGAACGGAGTTGCCGGAGATGCTCTTCCAAAGCCGGAATACCCTGAGACATGAATGAATTGGGCAACAAGGATGGTTGAAACCCATAATTCGCATGAACGGGGATAGCATTAATAGCACTATTACGAGCAAACTCTGCCCAAGGTAACAGTTCAGACCAATTATTGTGGTGATCTGAGACATAGCAACGGAGGAACTGTTCCAGAGCCCCATTGGATTGAGGGTAATATGCCGAGGAGAAGGAAAGCTGGATCCCCATTTGAGCACAAAAGGAATGCCAAAATCTGGAGACAAACTGCCTACCCCGGTCCGATACTATCTTCTTGGGTAACCCATGTAAACGGAAGACCTCCCGGGCAAAAATTGAAGCAAGCTCCTGAGCGGAAGGCAACTTCTTCAAGGGAATGCAATGTGACATTTTAGAAAAACGGTCAACCACCATAAGGATAACAGTATTGCCATTGGAAACAGGGGGCTCGACAATAAAGTCCATGGAAAGATGTGTCCAAGGACGCTCACCATTAGCAATAGGTTGAAGAAGACCCACATGAAGACGTCGAGCAGTCTTATTCTGTGCACAAACTGAGCAGGAGGCAACATACGCAGCAACATAAGAACGAAGACCTAGCCACCAGAATTGTCGAGCGACAGACCAAATCATTTGGTTCTCGCCTGGGTGACCTGCGGCTTTAGGATAGTGGTAAGTGTGCAAAAGTTTAGTTCGAAGATTCTCAGGAACAAAACACTTACCACTAGGTTTCTCAGGAGGTGCATTGGTTTGTGCAGCCAGGATCTCCTCCCCCAAGGGAGAAGTCAAATTAGTACGTATGGTAGCCAAAATATGGTCAGGAGGTATAACTGGAACAGGTACAGACTCCTCCTTGGACAGAGGTGAAAATTGTTGAGAGAGGGCATCAGCCCTAACATTCTTACTGCCAGGCAGGTAGGAGACCACATAATTAAACCGAGACAAAAATAGCGCCCATCTGGCCTGTCAGGGCGACAAACATTTTGCTATAGATAGATAAGTTAAATTCTTGTGGTCAGTAAGAATGAGCACTGGCATGCTAGTACCCTCGAGAAGATGCCTCCATTCCTTGAGTGCCAAAATTATGGCCATTAATTCCCTGTCACCAATTTCATAATTGCACTCCGCTGAAGACAATTTCTTAGAGAAGAAACCGCACAGATGCAAGGAACCGTCAGACATAGGACGTTGAGACAAGAGGGCACCTACTCCAGTCTCAGACGCATCGACCTCAAGAACGAAAGGCAGGACAGGGTTAGGATGAGCCAGAACTGGAGCGGCAGCAAAGGCAGTCTTAAGACTATCAAAGGCCTTAATGGCAGTAGGTGACCAATGGAGTGGATCATTCTCTTTACGGGTCATGTCTGTGATAGGTTTGACCAAGGAAGAAAAGTTTTTAATAAACTTTCTATAGTAATTGGCGAACCCCAAAAAATGTTGAATAGACCGAAGACCAACTGGGCGAGGCCACTGCAGAACTGCAGATAACTTGTCAGGATCCATGGAGAACCCTGCAACGGAGATAACATAACCTAGGAAGGTTACTTAAGTCTGATGGAACTCACATTTCTCGAGTTTACAAAACAGGCCGTTCTCACGTAGTCTCTGAAGAACCCGTGTAACATCAGAACGATGAGCCTCAAGTGTGGGTGAGTGTATGAGGATGTCGTCTAAGTACACCACAACACACTGTTGCAACATATCTCGTAGGACATCATTAATAAATTCCTGGAAAACAGCAGGAGCATTACATAGGCCAAAGGGCATTACAAGATACTCATAATGCCCGCTCCTGGTGTTAAATGCTGTTTTCCATTTGTGACCCTCCTTGATCCTAAGGAGATTGTATGCTCCTCTCAAATCAAGTTTAGTAGAGACCGTAGCTCCCTTGAGGTGGTCAAAGGGTTCTGTAATGAGTGGAATAGGGTAAGCATTCTTAATGGTAAGACGATTAAGACCCCTATAATCGATGCATGGTCTTAACTCGCCACGCCTTTTTCTTCACAAAGAAGAAGCCAGCCCCTGCAGAAGAGCAGGATTTGCGGATGATCCCCCGCGACAGAGCATCGGCAACATACTCCTCCATAGCACAATTCTCTGCAACAGACAGAGGGTAAACCCGGCCCCGAGGAGGAATGGCTCCGGGTTGCAGGTTTATGGCACAATCGTAAGACCGGTGAGGAGGCAATGTACCAGCACGCACCTTGTCAAAAACGTCTAGGAACTCTCGGTACTCCTCTGGCAATTGAGATACCGAAGACGTGCACAAGACTTTAACTGGTTTCTGAAGACAAGTGGAAATACATTGCGGAGACCACGACAAAATATTGGACCTGCACCAGTCGAGACTGGGATTGTGCTTTTGGAGCCATGGGTAACCCAGAATAACCTGGAAAATGCAGAGAGTTTATCACCTGGAACTGGAGGGTTTCACAATGGAGAGCCCCAACAGCCATGGATAACGGAGCAGTTTCGTGAGTAACGAGTGCGGGCTGAAGGAGCCTGCCATCAATGGTCTCAATAGCAAGCGGAACGGACCAAGGCAAAACAGGAATGGAGTGCTTTGATACAAAAGCACTGTCAATGAAATAGCCCACAGCACCGGAGTCAACAAGAGCCTGGGTGACTATGGAGGAGTCCATCCAGGAAAGGACAACCGTGACCAAAGGTTTCTCCTTTAGCGGTTCTGGGGACAAGGATAAACCATCCAAGGTCTGCCCCCGACAGGACCTTAGGTGTGAGTGTTTCCCGGCCTTGTAGGACAAGACTTCAAAAGGTGGCCCTGTAACCCACAATAGAGGCAGAGCCCCTCCCTTCTCCTAAAGGCCCTCTCTGCCGCGGAGAGACACGTGAATTCCAACTGCATCGGCTCAGCAGTACCTGGTGACTCTGGACCAGGAGGCATGGGAGAAGAGGGAGGCATGGGTGGGAATGAACACGCAGGAGACAACGGAACAGGAGGCTTCCACAAGTGCTCCTTGAAAGACGGCCTCTCATTTAGTCTGATGTCAATTAGGATCAAAAAAGACACCAATGCCTCGAGATCTTCTGGTAAATCTCTGGCAGCAACTTCATCTTTAATCGCATCAGAGAGCCCATGAAAGAAAGCGGCAACAAGGGCTTCATTGTTCCAACCTAAGCGTACGGAACTCAATAGCATACTGAGCAACAGATCTTGTACCTTGCTGAATGGACATGAGTCATTTAGCAGCAGAGGAGGAGCGAGCCGGAACATCAAATACCCTTTGAAAGCAGGCCACAAATTCAGGGCAATTTGAAATCACAGGTTTATTAGGCTCCCACAAGGGATTAACCCAGGCAAGAGCTGTCTCAGAGAGTGACGAGATGAGAAATCCCACCTTAGCTCTGTTAGAGGGAAATACCTGAGGTAACATCTCAAAGTAAATGCCCACCTGGTTCAAAAACCCTCTGCACTGATTAGGATCGCCTCCATATCGCTGAGGTAGAGGTGCAGAACCGGACATGCTCTTGGTAGGACTAGGTGCAGCAGCGGAAACAGGAGCAGCCATAACTTGCGGGACACTTTGGTCCAAATGTGCAGTGCGAGTCAGCAGGATTTGCAGGGCTAGGGCAAATTGATCCAAGTGGAGATCCTGTTCATCCATCCTGGAAATTATGGCAGGTAAAGGTGGATTAATAGCACCATCAGGATTCATGGCCCTTGGGTAATGTCAGGGGTCCAGGAATCAGACTGAGACGAGAAGTGCAAAAATAATCACACCTTTATTAATAGCAAAAAATAATAAAAAGTCCATAAGTTAAATAACAAGCCAGGAATCAAAACCAGAGCTGGTAGTCAGACTAGCCAAGTCAGGAGCCAAAGCAAATAGTCAGACGAGCCAAGTCAGGAGCCAAAGCGAGTAGTCAGACGAGCCAGAATCAGGAACAAGGAGAACAGCAGAGTCAGGAAAAAGTCAGGGATCAGGAACTAGGAGGGACGTCAGACAGCCAGGTAATACACAGGAGCTCTCACAAACAGGTCTGAGACAAGGCAAGGGCAAAGCCTACTGAACAGAGGCCCTTTAAATAATAAGTGATGACATCACAATTCTGAGGCTGCATCCTGTCTCACACGGATGATGTACACCAGTCTAGCCATAAAAGGAAGTGCAGGAAATGAGCAGCATCACACAGTATGCACCAGAGTCAGCAAGAGAGGTATATCACATATCCCCCTCCTCAAGGAATCTCCTCTGGAGAGTCCAGGCGAGGTTTCAAAGGGTACTTGCAATGGAAAGCAATCAGTAGATGAGGAGCATGAACATCTGAATGGAGCTGCCAGGAATTTTCCTCAGGACCATATCCTTTCCACTTGATTAAATACTCGAAGTTGCGATGTCGGATTCGGTAGTCAAGCACCTGTTCCACTTCAAATTCCTCTTGGTTATCAACTAGGACTGAAGGAGGAGGAACTAAAGGATTAGTGATGAGATGAGGATTAGTGATGTCGCAAAACTTAAAAATTTCGGTTCGCAAATGGCGGACTCGAACTTCCGCTATTGTTCGCGAACCGTTGAACCGCACGAACCGCCATTGACTTCAATAGGCAGGCGATCTTTAAAACCCACAAGGACTCTTTCTGGCCACAATAGTGATGGAAAAGTTGTTTCAAGGGGACTAACACCTGGACTGTGGCATGCTGGAGGGGGATCCATGTCAAAACTCCCATGGAAAATTACATAGTCTGCTTTTAACCCATAAAGGGCCTAAATCACCTAACATTAATAAATTGTTTGCAATAACCTGCTTTAAAACATCAGTTATGATGTCGTATCGATCAGGTAGTGTAAGGGTTACGCCCGCTTCACAGTGACAGACCAAACTCCAAGTGTAACGCACTGCGAACAACCGCAAACAGTCCATTTGCACAACCACGAGATAGATTTGATAGATAGATACATAGATTACATAGCTCAATCGATGCAATATACATATGATCGATACAAATTACATAGATCAATAGATGCAATATACATTTGATAGATACGAATTACATAGATCAATAGATCAATCAGCACAAGACTCTTCATCCTCTTGAGAAAGTCTGCACGATAGCAGATGAAACGCGTAGAGGCACTATAGGATCTTATTTTGTACCTTCAGAGGAGCCGTAGTTGTTGGAACAGAACCTTCGGCTGTTTGGACACTCAGGGCTACCGTAGCCCCAGGATCAAGCATTTCCCTCATACTGAAAGTTCCGGTGGATGTCAGAGGGGAGCGTGTATTGGAAAAAGAGGACAAGGCTGGGAAAGCAAACCGGAGTAGCTGAGTATTTGGATCGCCTACCTTAAAGGAAAAGGCTGTGTTTTTAAGCTGCATGATTTTTATTAAACATTGTAAGTGCATATTTTTAAGAGCAGCAGCGCCTATGTGATTTATTGCACTTGAGTCTCTCTTTGCGCTTTTTTCTTTCAGAGTGAAAGATGCAATATCCATTTGATAGATACGAATGTTATCGATCCAAAGATGCAATATACATTTGATAGATACGAATTACATCATTAAAAAGATGCAATATACATTCTATAGATACGAATTACATCGATCAATAGATGCAATATACATTTGATAGATACGTTTGACAGTTAAATAGATTTGATAGATAAATAGATAGATTTGAAAGATATATAATTTCCCTGACAGAATATAACAATAAGACATGCGGTCTGGGACCCGTGGTGTGTTAAGTAGTACTATTCTTAGCAGTTTACTACTACCTGTTACTCCCCCTATCGGGGGAGGTCTATATGGCCTGCATTTTTGGAACAGGGAGATGGAAGAAGATGATTGGCCTGTCCTCCTACTTCAAATTTGTCAAAAACACAAGTGGCTGTCTCAAAACAGTCCGGACACGAGATAGATAGATAGGATAGATAAATATACATAGATTGATAGTTAGATAGAATCGATAGAAGATAAATAGATACATTTGTTATATATATAATTACCCTGACAAAGTATAATAATTAAACATGCGGTCTGGGACCCATGGTAACTAGGTTGTGTTAAGTAGTACTATTCTTAGCACTTTCATCCCTGTAACTCCTCCTATCGGGGGAGGTCTATATGGCCTGCATGATTACCATGACAAAGTATAACAACAAGACACGCTGTCTGGGACCCATGGTAACTAGGTTGTGTTAAGTAAAACTTTTCTTAGCAGTTTAATCCCTCTTACTCCCGCTTTCGGTGGAGGTCTATATGGCCTGCATGATTACCCTGACAAAGTATAACAACAAAACATGCGGTGTGGGACCCATGGTAACTAGGTTGTGTTAAGTAGTACTATTCATAGAACTTTAATCCCTGTTACTCCCCCTATCAAGGGAGGTCTATATGGCCTGCATGATTACCCTGACAAAAGTATAATAACAAAACATGCGGTCTGGGACCCATGGTAATTAGGTTGTGTTAAGTAGTACTATTCTTAGCACTTTAATCCTTGTTACTCCCCCTATCGGGGGAGGACTATATGGCCTGCATGATTACCCTGACAAAGTATATCAACAAAACATGCGGTCTGGGACCCATGGTGGTACTGGTATAACTAGGTTTTCTTAAGTATTACTATTCTTAGCAGTTTAATCCCTGTGATTGGTCTGTCCTCCTACTTCAAATTTGTCAAAAACACAAGTGGCTGTCTCAAAACAGTCCGGACACAAGATAGATAGATAGAATAGATAGATATACATAGATTGATAGTTAGATAGAATCGATAGAAGATTAATAGATAGATTTATTAGATATATAACTACCCTGACAAAGTATAATAATAAAACATGCGGTCTGGGACCCATGGTAACTAGGTTGTGTAAAGTAGTACTATTCTTAGCACTTTCATCCCTGTAACTCCTCCTATCAGGGGAGGTCTATATGGCCTGCATGATTACCATGACAAAGTATAACAACAAGACACGCGGTCTGGGACCCATGGTAACTAGGTTGTGTTAAGTAGTACTTTTCTAAGCACTTTAATCCCTGTTACTCCCCCTATCGGGGGATGTCTATATGGCCTGCATGATTACCTTACCAAAATATAACAATAAGACATGCGGTCTGGGAACCAGTGTTAACTTGGTTGTGTTAAGTTGTACTATTCTTAGCACTTTAATCCCTGTTACTCCCCCTATCAAGGGAGGTCTATATGGCCTGCATGATTACCCTGACAAAGTATAACAACCAAACATGCGGTCTGGGACCCATGGTGGTACTGGTATAACTAGATTTTTTTTAAGTATTACTATTCTTAGCAGTTTAATCCCTGTGATTGGTCTGTCCTCCTACTTCAAATTTGTCAAAAACACAAGTGGCTGTCTCAAAACAGTCCGGACAAAAGATAGATAGATAGGATAGATAGATAGATATACATAGATTGATAGTTAGATAGAATCGATAGAAGATTAATAGATAGATTTGTTAGATATATAACTACCCTGACAAAGTATAATAATGAAACATGCGGTCTGGGACCCATGGTAACTAGGTTGTGTAAATTAGTACTATTCTTAGCACTTTCATCCCTGTAACTCCTCCTATCAGGGGAGGTCTATATGGCCTGCATGATTACCATGACAAAGTATAACAACAAGACACGCGGTCTGGGACCCATGGTAACTAGGTTGTGTTAAGTAGTACTTTTCTAAGCACTTTAATCCCTGTTACTCCCCCTATCGGGGGAGGTCTATATGGCCTGCATGATTACCTTACCAAAATATAACAATAAGACATGTGGTCTGGGAACCAGTATTAACTAGGTTGTGTTAAGTTGTACTATTCTTAGCACTTTAATCCCTGTTACTCCCCCTATCAAGGGAGGTCTATATGGCCTGCATGATTACCCTGACAAAGTATAACAACCAAACATGCGGTCTGGGTCATGGTGGTACTGGTATAACTAGGTTTTTTTAAGTATTACTATTCTTAGCAGTTTAATCCCTGTGATTGGTCTGTCCTCCTACTTCAAATTTGTCAAAAACACAAGTGGCTGTCTCAAAACAGTCCGGACACAAGATAGATAGATAAGATAGATATACATAGATTGATAGTTAGATAGAATCGATAGAAGATAAATAGATAGATTTGTTAGATATATAATTACCCTGACAAAGTATAATAATTAAACATGTGGTCTGGGACCCATGGTAACTAGGTTGTGTTAAGTAGTACTATTCTTAGCACTTTCATCCCTGTAACTCCTCCTATCGGGGGAGGTCTATATGGCCTGCATGATTACCTTACCAAAATATAACAATAAGACATGCGGTCTGGGAACCAGTGTCAACTAGGTTGTGTTAAGTTGTACTATTCTTAGCACTTTAATCCCTGTTACTCCCCCTATCAAGGGAGGTCTATATGGCCTGCATGATTACCCTGACAAAGTATAACCACCAAACATGCGGTCTGGGACCCATGGTGGTACTGGTATAACTAGGTTTTCTTAAGTATTACTATTCTTAGCAGTTTAATCCCTGTGATTGGTCTGTCCTCCTACTTCAAATTTGTCAAAAACACAAGTGGCTGTCTCAAAACAGTCCGGACACAAGATAGATAGATAGGATAGATAGATATACATAGATTTATAGTTAGATAGAATCAATAGAAGATAAATAGATAGATTTGTTAGATATATACTTACCCTGACAAAGTATAATAATTAAACATGCGGCCTGGGACCCATGGTAACTAGGTTGTGTTAAGTAGTACTATTCTTAGGACTTTCATCCCTGTAACTCCTCCTATCGGGGGAGGTCTATATGGCCTGCATGATTACCTTACCAAAATATAACCATAAGACATGCGGTCTGGGAACCAGTGTTAACTAGGTTGTGTTAAGTTGTACTATTTTTAGCACTTTAATCCCTGTTACTCCCCCTATCAAGGGAGGTCTATATGGCCTGCATGATTACCCTGACAAAGTATAACAACCAAACATGCGGTCTGGGACCCATGGTGGTACTGGTATAACTAGGTTTTCTTAAGTATTACTATTCTTAGCAGTTTAATCCCTGTGATTGGTCTGTCCTCCTACTTCAAATTTGTCAAAAACACAAGTGGCTGTCTCAAAACAGTCCGGACACAAGATAGATAGGATAGATAGATATACATAGATTGATAGTTAGATAGAATTGATAGAAGATAAATAGATAGATTTGTTAGATATATAATTACCCTGACAAAGTATAATAATTAAACATGCGGTCTGGGACCCATGGTAACTAGGTTGTGTTAAGTAGTACTATTCTTAGCACTTTCATCCCTGTAACTCCTCCTATCAGGGGAGGTCTATATGGCGTGCCTGATTATCCTGGCAAAATATAACAACAAGGCATGCGGTCTGGGAAACACTGTTAACTAGGTTGTGTTAAGTTTTACTATTCTTAGCACTTTAATCCCTGTTACTCCCCCTATCGGGGGAGGTCTATATGGCCTGTCTGATTATCCTGACAAAATCTAACAACAAGACATGCGGTCTGGGAACCACTGTTAATGTTAACTAGGTTGTGTTAAGTTGTACTATTCTTAGCACTTTAATCCCTCTTACTCCCCCTATCGGGTGAGGTCTATATGGCCTGCATGATTACCCTTACAAAATATAATAATAAAACATATGCTCTGGGACCCATGGTAAGGTTGTGTTAAGTAGTACTGTTCTTAGCATTTTAATACCTGTTACTCACCCTATCGGGGGAGGTTTATATGGCCTGCATGATTACTCTTACAAAATATAATAATAAAACATGTGCTCTGTGACCCATGGTAAGGTTGTGTTAAGTAGTACTGTTCTTAGCATTTTAATACCTGTTACTCACCCTATCGGGGGAGGTCTATATGGCCTGCATGATTACCCTTACAAAATATAATAATAAAACATATGCTCTGGGACCCATGGTAAGGTTGTGTTAAGTAGTACTGTTCTTAGCATTTTAATACCTGTTACTCACCCTATCGGGGGAGGTCTATATGGCCTGCATAATTACCCTTACAAAATATAATAACAAGACATGCGTTCTGGGACCCATGGTAACTAGGTTGTGTTAAGTAGTACTGTTCTTATTAGTTTAATTCCTGTTACAACCCCTAATGGTGGGAGGTCTATATGGCCTGCATGATTAGCCGCACCAAACAAAACAACAAGACATGCGGTCTTGGACTGGGACCCATGGCTAACTCGGTTGTGTAAAGTAGTACTATTCTTAGCACTTTCATCCCTGTTACTTCCAGACCTCTCTGGGAGGTCTACATGGCCATCATGATTAGCCTAACAAAGTACAACAATAAACCCTGGGCTCTTGAAACCATGTTGTTACAAACTGCTGTTTGTAACTGGCCCTTTAAATGAAAAATTGCCCTGCTTCCCTGGATTTTGGAGAAGCCTATTTGCCAGCCTCCTTCCACATGACTATGGCCCCTGGAAGATTGTGCCCCTGAGGACATATTGACTTTTGTTGGGTGTGTGTGGCCCTTTAAGAACCATCTGGGGACATATTGTGACTTTGATGAACAATGCCCCTTTAAGACTATGTCCCCAGACCTGTGAAATGACTTGTCCCTGGCTTTCTCCCACTTGGTTCAGTTTCATTGTGTGCCATTAAGAGTTAAATTTTGTTCAGCTTCAAGAAACCTATTCTAAATACAAGTCTGCTGGGATTAGCTCTAATTAGGTTTAGTGATCAACTTTCCCATTGTCTAATCAGACTAGTATTGATAAGGTGGACTGCATTGTTTTATTGTGTGTAATGTTATCTGCTGAAGTAAATGTTGTGGCCTGTCAAAGGGAGTGTCTCTCTATCTAATATCAAATGTGTGATGGGGGATTTTATGCCTCCCCCTGAGAGTGTCCTGTTTGCATGTAACCTGAATAAAAGCAGGCTGTGTGCTCCAGCACAGCAGACCTATTTTTGACCCTCTAACTTGCAGCTTTGACTCATGTTTGTAGGGGACAGCTTATAATCACTACAGGGATTGCTATGTTTTTCATACTCCCTTAGCTACAGGGATTGCTACAGAAGGAAGAGGTTCGCCTACTGGAGCCTGGTCGTAGGTCCAGGGCGCAGAGCAGACGGCGAGATACCAGCCCAGCAGCGGTGGTTCATATAGTCTGCATTACTGATGGTGGCTACGCAGCAGTTATAGAGTCTACGGTGCTGCTGCTCCTTTGGTGAGCGCTAGGAGCATCCTTTTCTACGGTCCAACTTCCAGCCAGCCTGGAGGCAACAGTAACACATGTTAAGTAGCTTTATTTTGGTAGTACTGTTCTTATTAGTTTAATACCTGTTACAACCCCTAATGGTGGGAGGTCTATATGGCCTGCATGATTAGCCGCACCAAACAAAACAACAAGACATGCGGTCTTGGACTAAGACCCATGGCTAACTCGGTTGTGTAAAGTAGTACTATTCTTAGCACTTTCATCCCTGTTACTTCCAGACCTCTCGGGGGAGGTCTACATGGCCATATTGATTAGCCTAACAAAGTACAACAATAAAACCTTGGCTCTTTAAACCATGTTAATTAGGTTTATTTTGGTAGTACTGTTCTTATTAGTTTAATACCTGTTACAACCCCTAATGGTGGGAGGTCTATATGGCCTGCATGATTAGTTGCACCAAGTAAAACAACAAGACATGCGTTCTTGGACTGGGACCCATGGCTAACTTGGTTGTGTAAAGTAGTACTATTCTTAGCACTTTCATCCCTGTTACTTCCAGACCTCTCGGGGGAGGTCTACATGGCCATCATGATTACCCTCACCAAAATATAATAACAAGACGTGCAGTCAGGGAACCATGGTAAGGTTACTTCCTTTTGCACAATCAAGTATACCAGTTGCAGACAGAGGTTCTGACCCTGCATTATGGCTGCACCTCTCCCTAAAAGAGGCATCCGTTACAGAGTCTGTGGGCATGTATGCAAAGAGCTGGCCTGCCTAAAAGGAGCAGCAAGGCAGTACAGGTCGTTCTCCTTCAGACCGTTTTATACGATGGCCCATGACCCTCAACAGCCACAACAGCATGAAACACCACATATGCCATCCTTTTGCACAATAGAGTACAGGTATGGCATTGATTTGAGGAACCCGGAGATAATTTAGAGGAACCGGGAATATTGAACAAAAAACATGCTTGGACACCCAGTACAGGTCGTTGTCCTTCCGCCTTTATAGACAAGGGTCCAGGACCCTCCACAGAAACAACAGCAGGAAACACCACCTATGCTATTCTTTTGAACAATAGAGTACAGGTATGGCATCGATTTTAGGAACACGGAGATAATTTTTAGGAACCGGGAAATTTAAAAAGAGACATGATTGGACACCCAGTACACGTCGTTCTCCTTCAGCCTTTTTATAAGAGGGTCCCGGACCCTCAACAGAAACAACAGCAGGAAAGAGCACATATGCCATCCTGTTGAACAACAGTACAGGTATGGCATTGATTTTAGGAACACAGAGATAATGTTTAGGAACCGGGAAATTGAACAAAAAACCATGCTTGGACACCCAGTACAGTACAGGTCGTTCTCCTTCGGCCTTTTTATAAGAGGGTCCAGGACCCTCAACAGAAACAACAGCAGGAAAGTGGACATATGGCATCCTTTTGAACAATAGAGTACAGGTACGGCATTGATTTTAGAAACCCAGAGATAATTTTTAGGAACCGGGAAATTGAACAAAAAAAATGATTGGACACCCAGTACACATCGTTCTCCTTCAGCCTTTTTATAAGAGGCTCCAGGACCCTCAACAGAAACAACAGCAGGAAAGTGGACAATGGCATCCTTTTGAACAATAGAGTACAGGTACGGCATTGATTTTAGAAACCCGGAGATAATTTTTAGGAACCGGGAAATTGAACAAAAAAAATGATTGGACACCCAGTACAATTCGTTCTCCTTCAGCCTTTTTATAAGAGGGTCCAGGACCCTCAACAGAAACAACAGCAGGAAAGTGGACATATGGCATCCTTTTGAACAATAGAGTACAGGTACGGCATTGATTTTAGAAACCCGGAGATAATTTTTAGGAACCGGGAAATTGAACAAAAAAAATGATTGGACACCCAGTACACGTCGTTCTCCTTCAGCCTTTTTATAAGAGGTTCCAGGACCCTCAACAGAAACAACAGCAGGAAAGTGGACATATGGCATCCTTTTGAACAATAGAGTACAAGTACGGCATTGATTTTAGAAACCCTGAGATAATTTTTAGGAACCGGGAAATTGAACAAAAAAAATGATTGGACACCCAGTACACTTCGTTCTCCTTCAGCCTTTTTATAAGAGGGTCCAGGACCCTCAACAGAAACAACAGCAAGAAAGTGGACATATGGCATCCTTTTGAACAATAGAGTACAGGTACGGCATTGATTTTAGAAACCCGGTGATAATTTTTAGGAACCGAGAACTTAAACAAAAAAATGATTGGACACCCAGTACACTTCGTTCTCCTTCAGCCTTTTTATAAGAGGGTCCAGGACCCTCAACAGAAACAACAGCAGGAAAGAGGACATATGGCATCCTTTTGAACAATAGAGTACAGGTACGGCATTGATTTTAGAAACCCAGAGATAATTTTTAGGAACCGGGAAATTGAACAAAAAAAATGATTGGACACCCAGTACACGTCGTTCTCCTTCAGCCTTTTTATAAGAGGCTCCAGGACCCTCAACAGAAACAACAGCAGGAAAGTGGACATATGGCATCCTTTTTAACAATAGAGTACAGGTACGGCATTGATTTTAGAAACCCGGAGATAATTTTTAGGAACCGGGAAATTGAAAAAAAAAAATGATTGGACACCCAGTACACTTCGTTCTCCTTCAGCCTTTTTATAAGAGGGTCCAGGACCCTCAACAGAAACAACAGCAGGAAAGAGGACATATGGCATCCTTTTGAACAATAGAGTACAGGTACGGCATTGATTTTAGAAACCCGGAGATAATTTTTAGGAACCGGGAAATTGAACAAAAAAAATGATTGGACACCCAGTACACTTCGTTCTCCTTCAGCCTTTTTATAAGAGGCTCCAGGACCCTCAACAGAAACAACAGCAGGAAAGAGGACATATGGCATCCAGTGGTTCTCAACGAAAGTGACCTTAAGGCCCAGTTAATTTGAGCTGGACATGTCCAGGGCCCGGTATATATAGTAAGCAGCAGAAGCGGGCTGATCAGTCAGGCAAATAGGACGTGGGCCGAGGGACCAGAAAGTAGGGGGCCCTCAAATGGCATCTCCACAGATCCTGGTGCGTTCCTTAAAGGGACACTGAACCCAATTTTTTTCTTTTGTGATTCAGATAGAACATTCAATTTTAAGCAACTTTCTAATTTACTCCTAGTATAAATTTTTCTTTGTTCTCTTGCTATCTTTATTTGAAAAAGAAGGTATCTAAACTATTTTTTGGTTTAGGACCCTGGACAGCACTTGTTTATTGGTGGGTGAATGTATCCACCAATCAGCAAGAACAACCAGGTTGTTCACCAAAAATGGGCCGGAATTTAAACTTACATTCTTGATTTTTAAATAAAGACACCAAGAGAATGAAGAACATTTGATAATAGGAGTAAATTAGAAAGTTGCTTAAAATTTCATGCTCTATCTGAATCACAAAAGAAAAAAATTGGGTTCAGTGTCCCTTTTAAGCTGGAGTTTTCAGTTGTCCTATCAGTAACTAAGCAGTTAAGTGTGGGTTTAGTGGGGGCCCTGGAGTGTGGGGGGTCCTGCCGAGGGTCTGTTGCTGTGAGGGCCATGGAGTGTGGGGTCTGGCCCTGAAGGTTGGAGGCCCTTTCTCTGGCCCTTAATGTTGGGAGTCCTGGCACTGGAGGTTGAGGGGCATGTTGTGGGCAGGGCAGGGCAGGGAGGCTACCATGTTCATTTGCATAGCATTGAATACATTTGGGTAAGTGTGAGACAGTTTTCCTGGGGCCTTGATTGGTCTCAGTCTGCCCCTGGTGTGCTGTGGGGGCATGACAGGTCGGGGCCCACCAACAGGGCTATCACGGCCCGGTACTGGGCCACGGCCCGGCTGTTGAGAAACCAGGCAATAGAGTACAGGTACGGCATTGATTTTAGAAACCCGGAGATAATTTTTAGGAACCGGGAAATTGAACAAAAAAAATGATTGGACACCCAGTACACGTCGTTCTCCTTCAACCTTTTTATAAGAGGGTCCAGGACTCTCAACAGAAACAACAGCAGGAAACAGGACATATGCCATCCTGTTGAACAACAGTACAGGTATGGCATTGATTTTAGGAACACAGAGATAATTTTTAGGAACTGGGAAATTGAACAAAAAACCATGCTTGGACACCCAGTACAGTACAGGTCATTCTCCTTCAGCCTTTTTATAAGAGGGTCCAGGAGCCTCAACAGAAACAACAGCAGGAAAGAGGACATATGGCATCCTTTTGAACAATAGAGTACAGGTACGGCATTGATTTTAGAAACCCGGAGATAATTTTTAGGAACCGGGAAATTGAACAAAAAAAATGATTGGACACCCAGTACACTTCGTTCTCCTTCAGACTTTTTATAAGAGGGTCCAGGACCCTCAACAGAAACAACAGCAGGAAAGTGGACAATGGCATCCTTTTGAACAATAGAGTACAGGTACGGCATTGATTTTAGAAACCCGGAGATAATTTTTAGGAACCGGGAAATTGAACAAAAAAAATGATTGGGCACGCAGTACACTTCGTTCTCCTTCAGCCTTTTTAAAAGAGGGTCCAGGACCCTCAACAGAAAAAACTGCAGTAAAGAGGACATATGGCATCCTTTTGAACAATAGAGTACAGGTACAGCATTGATTTTAGAAACCCAGAGATAATTTTTAGGAACCGGGAAATTGAACAAAAAAAATGATTGGACACCCAGTACACGTCGTTCTCCTTCAGCCTTTTTATAAGAGGG
Organism: Bombina bombina; assembly: GCF_027579735.1. Lineage (NCBI taxonomy): Eukaryota > Metazoa > Chordata > Amphibia > Anura > Bombinatoridae > Bombina > Bombina bombina. Next base: position 778,254,076 of record NC_069504.1, read on the forward strand.
TCCAGGACTCTCAACAGAAACAACAGCAGGAAACAGGACATATGCCATCCTTTTGAACAATAGAGTATAGGTACGGCATTGATTTTAGAAACCCGGAGATAATTTTTAGGAACCGGGAAATTGAACAAAAAACCATGCTTGGACACCCAGTACAGTACAGGTCATTCTCCTTCAGCCTTTTTATAAGAGGGTCCAGGACCCTCAACAGAAACAACAGCAGGAAACACCACATATGCCATCATTTTGCACAATAGAGTACAGGTATGGCATCCATTTTAGAAACCCGGAGATAATTTTTAGGAACCGGGAGATGGAAAAAGATGCTTGGACAACCAGTACACTTTGTTCTCCTTCAGCCTTTTTAGACGAGGGTCCCGGACCCTCAACAGAAACAACAGCATGAAACACCACATATGCCACCCTTTTGCACAATCGAGTACAGGTATGGCATTGATTTGAGGAACCCGGAGATAATTTAGAGGAACCGGGAATATTGAACAAAAAAAATTATTGGACACCCAGTACACTTCGTTCTCCTTCAGCCTTTTTAGACGAGGTTCCCGGACCCTCAACAGAAACAACAGCATGAAACACCACATATGCCACCCTTTTGCACAATTGAGTACAGGTATGGCATTGATTTGAGGAACCCGGAGATAATTTAGAGGAACAGGGAATATTGAACAAAAAATGTGCTTGGACACCTAGTACAGGTCGTTCTCCTTCAGCTCTTTTATAAGATGGCCCACGACCCTCAACAGGCACAACAGCATGAAACACCACATATGCCACCCTTTTGCACAATCGAGTACAGGTATGGCATTGATTTGAGGAACCCGGAGATAATTTAGAGGAACCGGGAATATTGAACAAAAAACGTGCTTGGACACCCAGTACAGGTCGTTCTCCTTCAGCCTTTTTATAAGATGGCCCACGACCTCAACAGGCACAACAGCATGGAACACCACATATGCCATCCTTTTGCACAATAGAGTACAGGTATGGCATTGATTTGAGGAACCCGGAGATAATTTAGAGGAACCGGGAATATTGAACAAAAAATGTGCTTGGACACCCAGTACAGGTCGTATGGCACAAATGGTTGTAAATGCTTCTCTAGGATGCCCTTTGTTCAGAAATAGCAGACATTTATGGCTTTGGCATTACTTTTTGGTAATTAGACGGCTGCTAAATGCTGCTGCGCACCACACTTGTATTATGCCCAGCAGTGAAGGGGTTAATTAGGTAGCTTGTAGGGAGTTTGTAGGGTTAAAGGGACAGTATACTATAAAATAGTTTTTCCCTTAATGCGTTTCCAATTACTTTTTTTTACCAGCTGCAGAGTATAAAATTTATTAAAATTTAGCTTTTTAATGTTTATTTGTGTATATACAATAGCTTGTTTGTAGGTGACCAAATACTTATTTTCCACCATAATATGCAAATAAATTCTTTCCAAATCAGACAATGTGATTGTCTGGATTTGTTTCCACATTTTGTCTCTCATAGTTGAGGTATACCTATGATGAAAATTACAGGTCTTTCTCATCTTCTTAAGTGGGAGAACTTGCACAATTGGTGGCTGACTAAATACTTTTTGCCCCACTGTATATGGGCGCCAGCCTGATTTGGGAAATCCCCAGGATAGTAACCAGTTATATAGTCTGGCACACTCAAACGGGAACCAGGGGGGGGGGGTCAGAATTGGGGGAGCAAAATCTCCTGGGGGGGACAGAGTGTTCGATACATAGAGTTGGGAGACTATCTGTACGTTCCAAGTATACCAATGGGCACCATGTGTGTCTGGGAGGTTAGTAAGGAGGCCCTGAATCACATGCACTGGTGAAGGATGAGGTACAACATTAGATAAAGGACTAAGGGAGTGTCAGGCTCTCAGATTCTCTAGCACTATTTCATTTTTGATCTTTGTTTTATCTAGATGGTAGGTCGGGACCCAGGGAAGGTCTCCAAGGTCCAGCCCCACCGGTAGGGTTGCTCGTTCTATGACCTTCCACCTTGGGGGTTCGCCTTTATCTGACCCTGCCGAAATATGTGTCAAGCAGGCGGCCTCATAGTAATGAGAAATATTGGGCATAGCAATCCCTCCTTGGTCAAATCTTTTTTGTAATATTTTCCCCACTATTCTCGGCCTTGAGGATCCCCATACATAGGTCTGAAATAGTGAGTGAAATTTGTTAAGTCTCACATTAGAAAGGTTAAGCGGTAGGCATTTGAAGTAGTACAGGATTTTGGGAAGGATTGTCATCTTTAACGAGGCTATACGGAATTTAACAAGTAATAGATTTCTTGGAAAATATAATTGTAATTATTGTCCTTTACTAACTTTAGATCTGGACCTAGCTGTAACCCTAAGTGTCTGATTGCATCTCTGGACCATTGAAAATCATAGGTCGTTCTCAAGATATCTAATTCGAAATCAGGGATATGGATGGGTAGAGCCTCTGTCTTGGAGACATTTATTTTATAATAGCTATATTTGCTAAAGTTTTGTATGATATCGAAGACTGCTGGTAAAGATCCTAATGGGTTGGATAAGAACAGTGTTACATCATCTGCAAAGCGTGCGATCTTTTCGCTCTCCTGACTTACTGGAACTCTGCGGATTAGAGGTGAATTATGAATGGCTTGTGCTAGGGGTTCCATAGCCAGCGTGAAGATTAAGGGCGACAGAGGGCAGCCCTGCCGAGTGCCATTTGTTAGGAGGAACTCTTTGGAGATAAATCCTAGGCCCTTGACTATGGCCGATAGGTTGGAATATAATGCCTGAATGGCTACGATAATTTCTTGTGGGAATCCAAATTGATGGAGCACAGACCATAAGTATTCCCATCTGACCCTGTCAAACGCCTTCTCTGCATATAAAGACAGGGCCAGCATGGAATGTTTTAGTCTAGAGGATTCTGACAGAATATTAAGTACTCTCCTGGTATTATCAGGACCTTCCCTTCCGAATGTAAACCCTACTTGGTCCGGGTGTACAAGACTGGGGAGATGAAGACACAAACGGTTAGCCCAGAGTTTGGCATATAATTTAGCGTCCAGGTTTATTAGTGAAATGGGTCTATAGCTGCTACACTGAGTGGGGTCCTTTCCCTGTTTTGGTATGGTGATTATAGAGGCTTGTAAGAATTCTTTCCTAAGCGACCCTTGGTCTCGAGCTTCTGTAAAAAAGTTTCAAAAGGGTAAAGCTCAAATTAACTCGGAACATCTTATAGAATTCTGCCGAGTAGCCATCTAGGCCCGGAGCTTTATTATTTTACATGTGTTTGATGGCTGTATTGAGTTCAGCTACCATGAACGGTGTTAGTAACTCTTCTTTGGCTGAGCTAGTGAGAGATGGGAGTTTCAGTTTATCCAAAAATTAAATAATGTTTTGTGGCTGGGAGTCAGATTCGTGTGTGTCCAGTTTGAGATTATACAATTTAGAGTAATAGGAGGCAAATGCCTCAGCAATATCTCTGGGGGAGGTAACTGTAATGTCTCCTCTATCAATTGCCAGAATTCTAGCAGCAGCCGTTCTTCCCCGTAGTTTACGGGCTAACAGAGCAGACGCTTTATTGCCCTGATAATACATTAATTGTTTAAAATGCGTGAAAGCGTTCCTAACTCTTTCTATCTCTTTTTCGGCAATTTGGTCTCTTAAAGATTTGATTTCCGACGCCAAGTCTGGTGTGGGAGAAGATTTGTTAATGGATTCTATTTCCCTCAATGTGGATACCAAGAGGCCTAATGGGGCACTTTTCTGAGCTTTCATGGAAGCTTGTTTCTGTATGCAGATACCCCTAACATACGCTTTGAGGGAGGCCCATAAGATCTGATATGAGATCTGGGGGTCTTCATTAATCGAGAGGAATTCTGCAATAGAAGTCTGAAGGGAGGCTTTAAATTCTTGATCATGTAAGAGGATTTTAAGCAAATTCCAGGAGGGTCTAGAGGATTTGGTCATGTCAGTTGTGAGAGTGAAGAGTAGCACGTCATGGTCAGACCACGAACATATTCGTATATGTGATGAACTAACTCTGTTGAGGGTCCATGAGTCAGTAAAAGAATAGTCCCATCTAGAGTATGTGTTGTGGGGCCTAGAAAAGAATGTATAAGCTTGTTCGCTAGGGTGGAGTGCTCGCCAGACATCAAATAAATTATAGTGTGTTATGTGGGTTCGGAATTTAGCAGCTGAGCTTACTGTATATGAGTCTATGTCTTTATTTTTTTAACCCGTTTATCTTTTAATGGGTCCCAAACCATATTGAAATCACCTCCTAAAACCATTGTTCCAGCCTTAATCGGTTCAACTTTGGAGAGAAGAGTTTTCAAAAAGTGGGGCTGAGATTGGTTAGGGGCATAGATGTTTATTATTGTAAACAAAAATCCATTTAATTTACAGATTAGTATTAGCGATCTACCCTGGTCATCCTTCTCATCATAGACATGTTTGAAACTTACTGATCTATGGATTAAAATTGCTACACCCCTTGACTTCCCACCAAAGGAGGAGCAATACTGTGAAGGGTATTCTGAGGATCTGAATGGTTCCGGGCCAATGGGTCTCTTGTAGAAAGATAATATGGACTTTAAAGGACTTCATAAGATTAGACAGCAGGCTGCATTTAGTTGGTGAGTTCAGGCCCTTTACATTTAGGGTGGCAAAAGTCAGCTTTTCGGAGGTTTCACCCATGATTAAGAAGAGTATAGGGGTATAATCTATATGAGGGTAGGAAGGGGAATAGGGATAGGGGAGGGGATTACTCACCACACCTGGAAGGACTATAGGTAATCAGAACTGCCCACTTGACAGCCACTGGAGTAGCCGTAGGATCTGGTCACCAGTTCTATAGGTATAACAATCAGAGAGAACAGTTAGACAACTTAATTTGTACAATATTACTAGCGTGTTGTAGAGATTAGGTAACAACTATTATTTCCGATTTCTAGGGTTCCTGTCTATAAGAGACGATTAATAGCTAGGCTATGAGTAACCCTTAATATTATAAGACAGGAGTAATGTGTGATAGAGGATTTTTCCAGAAAGGGTGGTATGTTATTCCACCCGTAGAAGAGATACTACTGTAATCAAGAGTGACCTCCTCAGTCCCCGTAACAGGAGATTATACTATCAGTATTTCTGGGGGGGGGGGGTTATATTACTGTAAAAAGTAACAGAGATGGTAAACTGGTACCTTGAGGGTTGGGGAATAAGAACAAATAAAGTAATTTACACCTTAAAGTATTTTCGTGTTAACTCGTATAAGTAAAAATATAAACATTGAGAAGAGAAATGTGTACAACATAAACATCCTATATGAGACATATAAACATCTTTGTTTCTTTTAAATTCTTATTTACATTATCCCTTTCTTTTACACCAACCTAGGTATGGGGACTGGATCATGGGTTTGTTTATTAAAGAATATTCCTCCAGACCATGTGACTGGGTCTCGTACCATGGCCCAAGAAAAATGACAGAATCAGACCAAGATTTACTGGATTAGCATACATATAGCCTATCAATTAATAGCCATGTTACTTTAAATCATTAACAGATCATTGGTCTAATAAAAGTGCAACAGAGAATAATACAGTGCAACAAATATACCTAGGACAGTAAGTAGTTAACCATACAGTAGAATACAATGGTATACTATGAATGTACTTATAACATTATGCAGTTGATCGCTGCGGTAGAGAGCACCATTCAGGCGCTTCTGGGTAAAGTGTGGACGCAGCAGTGACTCCCGATTCCTGAGCCAAAGAGAGTGACAAGTCCCAATTTTTAAGGAGGTCCAGGCCTTCCTTTGGAGTCAGTATGGTATGTGTGGAGCCATTCTTAGAGATTATGAGTTTTGTGGGGTAACCCCAGCGATACCAAATGTTTCCTTTTCGTAGTGCCTGGGTAATAGCTCTAAATGTCCTTCTTTTTTTGAGGGTATAAGTTGAGACATCTGGGAATATCAATACTTGCTGGAATTTTGGTGGTAAGGCTGGATGGTTTGTCCTGAGAGACACTTCGTGGCCTGGAGACTCGATGGACTCTGTCCAGAATAAGACCCGGAGGGTCCAATGTAGGGAGAAGGTGCTGGCATAATTCCAGGATAAACTGTTCCAAATCAGCTGATCCAACTTCTTCTGGTACTCCTCTAGATCTCAGGTTATTGCGTATAGACCTGTCCTCTATATCAGCCAATTTTAATTCCAGGTCTGTAATCTGGATAGATAAATTCTGAGAGTAGGACAGGAGATTAGCATGGCCAATGGCCAAATCTTCGTGTTTCCGTTCCAAAGTCTCCGTACATTCCCCCAGCGCCGCTATGTCTCTACGGAGATCGGCTGTGGAACTCTTTATCTCTTTGGTCAAGGTGTCTTGTAGCATATTCATGCAATGGGTCAGGACGTCAACTATATTAGAGGCCAGATTATCTGTTGACAGATGTTGAGAGTCCATACTGCTTTCAGAGTAGTTCTCTTCCAGTGAGGGATGGGTGCCTCTTGGCAAGGGAGTTTTTGTGGAGGGTTGGTCTTTGAAGTGGTCTGCCACTGTTCTTTTTATCTGAGATGGTGCTTTAGGTCTCCGTTTAGCAACTTGAGACATATTATTTGAGTATGGAGTAAGTCCAGGTTTAGTCACATGGGGAACAGATATGGGCAGCAATCAACTTAGAGTTAGAAAAAGGTATAAATATAGTGTAGACACAATCCCTCAGGCACCAGTCTGCTAGTTTACGCCAGCATAATTAGCACAGAGGGAGTCTGTATAGAAATGCAACGTGATATGGGGCTTTTCTTTATGGTATGTGCTTAGTAAAGATGGTGATTTTCCCGCCACCTGCCTCCCACAAAAAATGTTGTTATTATGCCTCTTTGCTTGACTTGTGTGAGGTAAGGTCACAGTCTAATTCTAAGGCACCTTAGTGTGGTTGGTAACTGAGTCAGGTAGTATAACACGAAGCAGCTTGTATATATCAGCTTTATCTGTGAACTGGCCATTAGTTCCTTATTTTATAACAAATATGTATATTACTGCTTGCTTTTAAATATTACCTCCTGGTGCCTTCGACTAGCCCACCGGGTGTTTACATCTGAAGTAAATTTACTGTGTACAAATGAGTTCTGGGACTCCACTGTTCACTGGCTGAGGGGAAAACTCCCAAAGTAAAAGTTGGTTTATTAAGCCCAGGAACAAAAAAATAAATAAAAAAAAATGCTGTAATACATTTTGAAATATTGATTTTTAAATGGAATATGACACTTGAAGATGGAAGATCATTACTTCAGAGTACCCTAGAAATATAGAGCTAGTTGCAATATGGGACACTTATTCTAAGTGTATCAGGAGTTTCAGACTGTTTGAGGCAGCCGGGAGTTCCGGAGTAGGCCACAGCCGCGGTCTTTCCTAGTAATGCACCGGTCAGAACGATACCGGAAGTATGGAGCTCACTCCGGTCCTGACAAACTTGTAATCCAAGTGTACCATCCAGTTCAGTCTGTCACCCAAAGGTCTTTATTGGTGTCTAGGGCCAGAGATTTACCCTAGTTTAATGGTTTTTAGATGGTCGTAGGTCAGAGCTCTCTGTAAGTGCTGCCGTTCAGATCAACGGCTAGCTCAGACACCCGATGGTTTTCATTCAATATAGAGCAGTACATCTGTGAATTCATCATACCATCAATGAAATGCAGCTCCCCAACACCAGCAGCACTCATGCAGCCCCACAGAAGGACACAGCCACCACCATGTTTCACTGTAGGCACCATGCATTTTTCATTGTACTCCTCACCTTTGAAACGCCATACAGTTTTGAAGCCATCAGTTCTAAAAACATTTATCTTGGTCTCATCACTACAGAGTATAGAGTCCCAGTTGTCTTCTTCTTTTTCAGCATGTGTCCTGGCAAATTCTAAGCAGGCTTTTTTGTGCATGGGTTTTAGGAGAGGCTTCCTTTGTGGATGACACCAATGCACGCAGTTTTGTGTCATGGGAAACAATCACTCCAGTTTCGCTTTCTACTTCTCTAGCTAACTGCAGTGAACTTGCATGGCAATTTTCTTTCTGCAACCCTTCTCATCAGAAGACGGTGTTGAGGTGTTAACTTCCGTGGACTACCTTTGTTATATTTTTTATATTTTTGTATCACTTTTGCTACAGTTTTCTGAAAAGTAGAGCTTTCTCCTGTTAAGTGTAGTCAGTCCACGGGTCATCCATTACTTATGGGATTATAACTCCTCCCTAACAGGAAGTGCAATAGGATCACCCAAGCAGAGCTGCTATATAGCTCCTCCCCTCTACGTCATATCCAGTCATTCTCTTGCACCTAACTAAAGATAGGACGTGTGAGAGGACTGTGGTGTGTTAAACTTAGTTTTTATTTCTTCAATCAAAAGTTTGTTATTTTAAACGGCACCGGAGTGTGTTGTTTGTTCTCAGGCAGCATTAGAAGAAGAATCTGCCTGAGTTTTCTATGATCTTAGCGGTCGTAACTAAGATCCACTTGCTGTTCTCGGCCATTCTGAGGAGTGAGGTAACTTCAGAACAGGGGATAGCATGCAGGGCCCACCTGCAAGGAGGTATGTGCAGTAAATTATTTTCTAAGGAATGGAATTGACTGAGAAAATACTGCTAATACCGATGTAATGTAAGTGCAGCCTTAAATGCAGTAGTAGCGACTGGTATCAGGCTGATAAGTATGTATGTATACTCTGAGGTATTTCTGGGGAATGGAATTTCACTAAGAAAATACTGTCAATATTAAAGTAATATTTGAGCCTGCACTGCAGTGAAAGCGACTAGCAGCAGGCTTATTAATAACACTTCATAATTTTCAATTTTAAAAACGTTTACTGGCATGTTAATCGTTTTTTCTGAGGTACTTGGTGATAAAACTTTATGGGCATGATTTTTACCACATGGCTGTCGTTTTTTTCTGCATGAAAACAGTTTACTGAGCTTCTCCACTGTTGTAATATGAGTGGGAGGGGCCTATTTTAGCGCTTTATTGCGCAGTAAAAATTTAGTCACAGTCTTCCTATTTCTTCCTCCATGATCCAGGACGTCTCTACAGAGCCCAGGGGTCTCCAAAACTAGTTTTGAGGGAGGTAATCAGTCACAGCAGACCTGTGACAGTGTGTTTGACTGTGATAAAAACGTTTATTATTTCAACTGTTATCCGTTTTGGGTATTAAGGGGTTAATCATCCTTTTGCCGGTGGGTGCAATCCTCTGCTAACTTTATACATTTTCTGTTAAAATTTGGTTGTTTTAACATATTTGGTTAATTGTTAATTCAACTGTGTCACATTTTTATGTTTCTTAAAGGCGCAGTAGCGTTTTTTATATAGCTTGTAAATTTATTTAAAAGTTTTTTCCAAGCTTGCTAGTGTTATTGCTAGTCTGTTTAAACATGTCTGACACAGATTAATCTGTTTGTTCACTATGTTTAAAGGCCAATGTGGAGCCCAATAGAAATTTGTGCACTCAATGTATAGATGTTACTTTGAATAAAAGTCAAACTTTATATGTTAAAAGAATATCACCAGACAACGAGGGGGAAGTTATGCCGACTAACTCTCCTCACGTGTCAGTACCTTCGCCTCCCGCTCAGGAGGTGCGTGATATTGTGGCGCCAAGTACATCAGGGCGGCCCATACAAATCACTTTGCAAGACATGGCTAATGTTATGACTGCAGTACTATCTAAATTGCCAGAATTAAGAGGTAAACGCGATCACTCTGGGGTAAGAACAGAGTGCGCTGATAATAATAGAGCCATGTCTGATACTGCGTCACAATTTGCAGAACATGAGGATGGAGAGCTTCATTCTGTGGGTGACGGATCTGATCCAAGTAAACTGGATTCAGACATTTCAAATTTTAAATTTAAGCTTGAGAACCTCCATGTATTACTAGGGGAGGTATTAGCGGCTCTGAATGATTGTAACACGGTTGCAATTCCAGAGAAAGTATGTAGGCTGGATAAATATTTTGCGGTACCGGCGTGTACTGACGTTTTTCCTATACCTAAAAGGCTTACAGAAATTGTTAACAAGGAGTGGGATAGACCCGGTGTGCCCTTTTCACCCCCTCCTATATTTAGAAAAATGTTTCCAATAGACGCCACCACACGGGACCTATGGCAGACGGTCCCTAAGGTGGAGGGAGCAGTTTCTACTCTGGCTAAGCGCACCACTATCCCGGTGGAGGATAGCTGTGCTTTTTCAGATCCAATGGATAAAAAGTTAGAGGGTTACCTTAAGAAAATGTTTGTTCAACAAGGTTTTATATTACAACCCCTTGCATGCATCGCGCCTGTCACTGCTGCGGCGGCATTCTGGTTTGAGTCTCTGGAAGAGACCCTTAGCACAGCTCCATTGGATGAGATTATAAACAAGCTTAAAGTCCTTAAGCTAGCTAATTCTTTTATTTCTGATGCCGTAGTACACTTAACCAAACTTACGGCTAAGAACTCCGGATTCGCCATTCAAGCGCGCAGAGCGCTGTGGCTTAAATCCTGGTCAGCTGATGTGACTTCTAAATCTAAATTGCTTAATATTCCTTTCAAAGGGCAGACATTATTCGGGCCCGGCTTGAAAGAAATTATCGCTGACATTACTGGAGGTAAGGGCCATGCCCTGCCTCAAGACAGGGCCAAATCAAAGGCTAAACAGTCTAATTTTCGTGCCTTTCGTAACTTCAAGGCAGGAGCAGCATCAACTTCCTCCGCTCCAAGACAGGAAGGAACTGTTGCTCGCTACAGACAGGGCTGGAAACCTAACCAGTCCTGGAACAAGAGCAAGCAGGCCAGAAAACCTGCTGCTGCCCCTAAGACAGCATGAAGTGAGGGCCCCCGATTCGGAAACGGATATAGTGGGGGGCAGACTTTCTCTCTTTGCCCAGGCTTGGGCAAGAGATGTCCAGGATCCCTGGGCGTTGGAAATCATATCTCAGGGATATCTTCTGGACTTCAAAGCTTCTCCTCCACAAGGGAGATTTCATCTTTCAAGGTTATCAGCAAACCAGATAAAGAAGGAGGCGTTTCTACGCTGTGTACAAGACCTCTTACTAATGGGAGTGATCCACCCAGTTCCGCGGTTGGAACACGGGCAAGGATTCTATTCAAATCTGTTTGTGGTTCCCAAAAAAGAGGGAACCTTCAGACCAATCTTGGACTTAAAGATCCTAAACAAATTCCTAAGAGTTCCATCGTTCAAAATGGAAACTATTCGAACCATCTTACCCATGATCCAAGAGGGTCAGTACATGACCACAGTGGATTTAAAGGATGCCTACCTTCACATACCGATTCACAAGGATCATTACCGGTATCTAAGATTTGCCTTCCTAAACAGGCATTACCAGTTTGTAGCTCTTCCCTTCGGGTTAGCTACGGCTCCAAGAATCTTTACAAAGGTTTTGGGCTCTCTTCTGGTGGTACTAAGACCGCGAGGCATAGCGGTAGCTCCGTACCTAGACGACATTCTGATACAAGCGTCAAGTTTCCAAACTGCCAAGTCTCATACAGAGTTAGTTCTGGCATTTCTAAGGTCGCATGGGTGGAAGGTGAACTTAGAAAAGAGTTCTCTATTGCCACTCACAAGAGTTCCCTTTCTATAGACTCTTATAGATTCTGTAGAAATGAAAATTTACCTGACGGAGGACAGGTTATCAAAACTTCTAAATGCTTGCCGTGTCCTTCATTCCATTCAACACCCGTCAGTGGCTCAGTGCATGGAGGTAATCGGCTTAATGGTAGCGGCAATGGACATAGTACCATTTGCGCGCCTGCATCTCAGACCGCTGCAATTGTGCATGCTAAGTCAGTGGAATGGGGATTACTCAGATTTGTCCCCTCTGCTAAATCTGGATCAAGAGACCAGAGATTCTCTTCTATGGTGGCTTTCTCGACCACATCTGTCCAAGGGGATGCCCTTCTGCAGACCAGATTGGACGATTGTAACAACAGACGCCAGCCTTCTAGGTTGGGGCGCAGTCTGGAATTCCCTGAAGGCTCAGGGATCATGGACTCAGGAGGAGAGACTCCTTCCAATAAACATTCTGGAATTAAGAGCAATTTTCAATGCTCTTCTGGCTTGGCCTCAGTTAGCAACTCTGAGGTTCATCAGGTTTCAGTCGGACAACATCACGACTGTGGCTTACATCAACCATCAAGGAGGAACAAGGAGTTCCCTAGCGATGATGGAAGTCTCAAAGATAATTCGCTGGGCAGAGTCTCACTCTTGCCACCTGTCAGCGATCCACATCCCAGGCGTGGAGAACTGGGAGGCGGATTTTCTAAGTCGCCAGACCTTTCATCCGGGGGAGTGGGAACTTCATCCGGAGGTGTTTGCCCAACTGCTTCATCATTGGGGCAAACCAGATCTGGATCTCATGGCGTCTCGCCAGAACGCCAAGCTTCCTTGTTACGGATCCAGGTCCAGGGACCCCGGAGCGGTGCTGATAGATGCTCTGACAGCACCTTGGGTCTTCAACATGGCTTATGTGTTTCCACCTTTCCCGATGCTTCCTTGATTGATTGCCAGGATCAAACAGGAGAGAGCATTGGTGATTCTAATAGCGCCTGCGTGGCCACGCAGGACCTGGTATGCAGATCTAGTGGACATGTCGTCCTGTCCACCATGGTCTCTGCCTCTGAGACAGGACCTTCTGATTCAGGGTCCTTTCAAACATCCAAATCTAATTTCTCTGAGGCTGACTGCATGGAGATTGAACGCTTGATTCTATCAAAGCGTGGATTCTCGGAGTCAGTGATTGATACCTTGATACAGGCTAGGAAACCTGTTACCAGGAAAATTTACCATAAAATATGGCGTAAATACTTATATTGGTGCGAATCCAAGAGTTACTCATGGAGTAAGGTTAGGATTCCTAGGATATTGTCTTTTCTACAAGAGGGTTTAGAAAAGGGTTTATCTGCTAGTTCATTAAAGGGACAGATTTCAGCTCTGTCTATCCTTTTACACAAACGTCTGGCAGAAGTTCCAGACGTTCAGGCTTTTTGTCAGGCTTTGGCTAGGATTAAGCCTGTGTTTAAGACTGTTGCTCCGCCGTGGAGCTTAAACTTAGTTCTTAACGTTCTGCAAGGTGTTCCGTTTGAACCCCTTCATTCCTATCGATATCAAGCTGTTATCTTGGAAAGTTCTGTTATAATGGCTATTTCCTCGGCTCGAAGAGTCTCTGAGTTATCGGCCTTACATTGTGATTCTCCTTATCTGATTTTTCATTCAGACAAGGTAGTTCTGCGTACTAAACCTGGGTTCTTACCTAAGGTAGTCACTAACAAGAATATCAATCAAGAGATTGTTGTTCCATCATTGTGCCCTAACCCTTCTTCAAAGAAGGAACGACTTTTGCACAATCTGGACGTCGTCCGTGCCCTGAAATTTTATTTGCAGGCAACTAAAGATTTTCGTCAAACTTCTTCCCTGTTTGTCGTTTATTCTGGACAGAGGAGAGGTCAAAAAGCTTCGGCTACCTCTCTCTCTTTTTGGCTTCGTAGCATAATACGTTTAGCCTATGAGACTGCTGGACAGCAGCCTCCTGAAAGGATTACAGCTCATTCTACTAGAGCTGTGGCTTCCACTTGGGCCTTTAAGAATGAGGCCTCTGTTGAACAGATTTGCAAGGCTGCAACTTGGTCTTCACTTCACACTTTTTCAAAATTTTACAAATTTGACACTTTTGCTTCTTCGGAGGCTGTTTTTGGGAGAAAGGTTCTACAGGCAGTGGTTCCTTCCGTGTAAAGATCCTGCCTGTCCCTCCCGTCATCCGTGTACTTTTAGCTTTGGTATTGGTATCCCATAAGTAATGGATGACCCGTGGACTGACTACACTTAACAGGAGAAAATATAATTTATGCTTACCTGATAAATTCATTTCTCCTGTAGTGTAGTCAGTCCACGGCCCGCCCTGTTTTTACGGCAGGTCTAAATTTTAATTAAACTCCAGTCACCACTGCACCCTATAGTTTCTCCTTTCTCGTATGGTTTCGGTCGAATGACTGGATATGACGTAGAGGGGAGGAGCTATATAGCAGCTCTGCTTGGGTGATCCTCTTGCACTTCCTGTTAGGGAGGAGTTATAATCCCATAAGTAATGGATGACCCGTGGACTGACTACACTACAGGAGAAATTAATTTATCAGGTAAGCATAAATTATATTTTTCTGATCTTCTTTTAGCCTTCACCTTTCTTGTGTAAAGAAATTATTTTCTCTCTCAGGCCTTGTGACATTTCTCTTCCATGTGGTGCCATTGCTGACAGCATGACATGGGAAGGGGTTTTCTTTGGTAAGTAACGCCCTTTTATAATCAACTGTCTGCCAGACACTTGTTTAATGAATAATTAGACTCACTTGTTGTTGAATTCTTATTAATTAGGAATTTGTTATCAAACATTTAGCTTTGCTTCTATGACTTTCATTAGGGTGTATTAATTTTTGCAAAATGGTCTTGAATTAATTTGTTAGGTAAAGTACATGGTTGTGGGTGAAAATTAACAAGTCATGGTTGCAATCAATGACCCCCATTTGTGGGAGTATTTTGTAGTATAGTGTCCCATAGAATATATTGTTTCCTAAAGGTAAGTAAAGGTTTTCTGACAAATCTGTTGGGTGTACTCATTTATGCTGAGCACTATATATATATTTATATGTTAATATGTGAAGATACACATTTAAACACATACATATATATGTATATCAGCATATACATATATATTTACTAACTGCTGCCCATCGCTGCGCTACTTACCCCCTTCATTGCGCAAGGTTCTGATGTTGTCACTTGTAATACGGTCACTAACCTGTCCACATTAAAAGTTTTAAAATATTTAAAGCGCCACTTGAAATATGAGGTTTCCTGCCTCTGCTAGAGGTGTAAACAGTGGAGGTTCATGGGTGAGTGTCAGCAAGGTCTTTCATGTCCAGCAAATTATATTCAGGCCCAATGTGTCTTCAAAACCCAGTACTATATGGTACTAAACTTGCCATTTTTACTGCAGGATCCTCAATACCTTTGGCCTTTTAGTCTTATAGAATAAGTGTCCCATATTGCATCTAGCTCTATATTTCTAGGGTACTCTGAAGTAATGATCTTCCATCTTCAAGTGTCATATTCCATTTAAAAATCAATATTTCAAAATGTATTACAGCATTTTGTTTTAATTTTTTTTGTTCCTGGGCTTAATAAACCAACCTTTACTTTGGGAGTTTTCCCTTCAGCCAGTGAACAGTGGAGTCCCAGTACTCATTTGTACACAGTAAATTTATTTCAGATGTAAACAGCTTTTCTTATGTCTTTTACATGGTTGACTGTTGTTGTTTTAGATACATGGTACTATGAGCACTATGCTCCTTTAATTGCAGTAGAGAAAGCTGGATACTCTATTCAACCTGATATTAAAGCCTTGTATTTTGGAACTGGCATTTACATTTTAAACAGGATCAGATTGACATACTGCAGGAAAGTTCCTCTCTGAGATGCACATTCTGGGACTCCTGCGTTGGTGACCAGCCATAGAATAAGCTGTCATATGTTTATTTGTTCCCTGGTTGAGTGCTTCTCTATTTTGAGTATGCTAGTTATAAACCTTAGGTAATGGTGGGACCATTGCTCACATAATGTGCCTAGAGGGATGTGACTCTGTTGATGAGGCACACAAGAAACCAACATATACATAAGGGTTTGCTGTGTCTCTCATTCAGAGAGGGATTACCTGTTATCTTGGGGCTAAACTGTGCTTTTTAAGCATGACAGTTTCTCTCTGTAAAAGGCACATACATTCTAGGCAAAAAGATGCTGTTAAGGGTGGTGACAAGCCATAAAACTAGCTATAATAAATTTGTTCATTCCCTGGTTGAACACTTTTTTCTGTTTTTTTATTTATATATGCTATGTCTCCATAACACAGATGATGGGAAACCAGGCGTTGGCCCATTGCCCACACAAGGGTTACATGTACTTTTAGGATTGTCTAGTTATTGATTGCCTGTTATTTTGAAGATGGAATGTGCTTTTTGCCAAGACCAGAAGGAATCTCCTATCGGTGAAAAGTGCATTCTGGGCAAAAACAGGCTGCATCTGAAAATGATGACTACTATAGAACAAGCTTTCATGCTTTTGTTTGTTCTCTGGTTGACCGCTTAGCTCTCTTTTTGTATTCTTAATGTCTTTCATAGGAACATCAGTGGTATATTTGTGGAATTTGGAATTTGTATGGATATTTTTTTTATAGACTAAGTGCCCCATATTGCATCTAGCTCTATATTTCTAGGATAAGTTATAGTAATGATCTACAATCTTTAAGAGTCATATTCCATTTAGAAGTAAATATTTCAAAATGTATTACAGCAATTGTTTTTATAGAAATGTAAGTTTGTTTTCACTTAAAGGGACAGTCAACACCAGAATTTTTGTTGTTTAAAAAGAAAGATAATCCCTTTATTACCCATTCCCCAGTTTTGCATAACCAACACTGTTATAGAAACACTCTTTTTATCTCTGTGATTACCTTGTATGTAAGCCTCTAGAAATTGCCCCCTTATTTCAGTTCTTTTGACAGACTTGCATTTTAGCCAATCAGTGCTCACTCCAGGGTAACTTCACGTGCATGAGCTCAATGTTATCTATATGAAACACATGAACTAATGCCCTCTAGTGGTCAAAATGCATTCAGATTAAAGGCAGTCTTCAAGGTCTAAGAAATTAGAATATGAACCTCCTAGAATTAGCTTTCAACTATGAATACCAAGAGAACAAAGCAAAATTGGTGATAAAAGTAAATTGGAAAGTTGTTTAAAATTACATTCCCTGGGGAAGAGGAGGAGTTTGGAGTAAGAGAGTGTGCTCCAGGCTACCACACCCTGTAGCTTGATCCTAGGCGGCTTTTCTTTTGCGCGCCTGGCTCTCCCCTAGACCTGGGAAAGCCTTGCTACAGCACAAGAAAAAAAAAAAGTATTCCATCTGTGCTACCCCGGTAGCGCAAGTTTCCAACTGCGCTAAATAAGATCTGACCCACCAAGAGCTTACTTTGTTTGGCAGTCTATAAGGTAAGCTCCATTCCTGGTGGAGGATACAGGAAAACCAGAAGGCGGGCTTCCCACTCTCAATGCTGCCATCGAAGTGGGGTAAGCAGCCCAGAGACATTGTATATATTCACAGCCCCACCACAGTGGCGACCACCCGCAACTCACCCAATCTAACTACCGAACTGGAAAGGTCAACGAGGCTTGGGTAAACTGAAAGCACCCAGCTGGAGCGGTGCCGGCACCTGAAACGAGGCTCTGCAAGATCAGCTGTTCTCCCCACCCACCGGTGCTGCAAGTGGGGATTGAACAACGCAAGTCCTGGTTAACCCTGGCTCCCGCGAGAGGCACCTTCAAAGGGATCTTACCCCCACAAGCAGCGACGGATCTACCCCACCGATGTTGCGAGGTAGCTGCTGCAGGATAAGCCGATGACCAGGGGGAAAAAAGACCGGTATTACCCTTAGAATCTGAGCTGATTAATCCTAGCCACTGGACCAGCTACAGACACAGAGCCGCGCAGTGAAGACGGGTGAGTGTGGGTTGGTGGCCCCTGTGTTTTCACACGCTTGTTGCCGAGAAGGGAAGCTGGGGATAAGCCAATAGCTAATCTAAGGGCTGGAACTCACTACTGGGCACAGGAACTTTGGCTTAAGCCCTGGTTGATTAAGCCCTGAAAGGGGAAGAAGTGGGGAGAGAGACAATTAAAATAAGAAATCAAAGCTTGAATTGCTGAACTTTTTGAATCTGCCTTATCCTGCTGAGGCACAACTGATTTAACTTTGTTTTCTCCTGTTAAGTGTAGTCAGTCCACGGGTCATCCATTACTTATGGGATTATATCTCCTCCCTAACAGGAAGTGCAAGAGGATCACCCAAGCAGAGCTGCTATATAGCTCCTCCCCTCTACGTCATACCCAGTCATTCTCTTGCACCTAACTAAAGATAGGACGTGTGAGAGGACTGTGGTGTGTTAAACTTAGTTTTTATTTCTTCAATCAAAAGTTTGTTATTTTAAACGGCACCGGAGTGTGTTGTTTGTTCTCAGGCAGCATTAGAAGAAGAATCTACCTGAGTTTGTCTATGATCTTAGTGGTCGTAACTAAGATCCACTTGCTGTTCTCGGCCATTCTGAGGAGTGAGGTAACTTCAGAACAGGGGATAGCATGCAGGGTCCACCTGCAAGGAGGTATGTGCAGTAAATTATTTTCTAAGGAATGGAATTGACTGAGAAAATACTGCTAATACCGATGTAATGTAAGTGCAGCCTTAAATGCAGTAGTAGCGACTGGTATCAGGCTGATATGTATGTACACTGTGTGCAGAATTATTAGGCAAATGAGTATTTTGACCACATCATCCTCTTTATGCATGTTGTCTTACTCCAAGCTGTATAGGCTCGAAAGCCTACTACCAATTAAGCATATTAGGTGATGTGCATCTCTGTAATGAGAAGGGGTGTGGTCTAATGACATCAACACCCTATATCAGGTGTGCATAATTATTAGGCAACTTCCTTTCCTTTGGCAAAATGGGTCAAAAGAAGGACTTGATAGGCTCAGAAAAGTCAAAAATAGTGAGATATCTTGCAGAGGGATGCAGCACTCTTAAAATTGCAAAGCTTCTGAAGCGTGATCATCGAACAATCAAGCATTTCATTGAAAATAGTCAACAGGGTCGCAAGAAGCGTGTGGAAAAACCAAGGCGCAAAATAACTGCCCATGAACTGAGAAAAGTCAAGCGTGCAGCTGCCAAGATGCCACTTGCCACCAGTTTGGCCATATTTCAGAGCTGCAACATCACTGGAGTGCCCAAAAGCACAAGGTGTGCAATACTCAGAGACATGGCCAAGGTAAGAAAGGCTGAAAGACGACCACCACTGAACAAGACACACAAGCTGAAACGTCAAGACTGGGCCAAGAAATATCTCAAGACTGATTTTTCTAAGGTTTTATGGACTGATGAAATGAGAGTGAGTCTTGATGGGCCAGATGGATGGGCTCGTGGCTGGATTGGTAAAGGGC
The DNA here is from genome assembly GCF_027579735.1 of Bombina bombina. NCBI lineage: Eukaryota > Metazoa > Chordata > Amphibia > Anura > Bombinatoridae > Bombina > Bombina bombina. The sequence goes on from NC_069504.1 coordinate 778,273,145, forward strand.
AGAGAGCTCCAGTCCGACTCAGACGCCAGCAAGGTGGAGATGGAGTACTGGTTTGGGCTTGTATCATCAAAGATGAGCTTGTGGGGCCTTTTCGGGTTGAGGATGGAGTCAAGCTCAACTCCCAGTCCTACTGCCAGTTTCTGGAAGACACCTTCTTCAAGCAGTGGTACAGGAAGAAGTCTGCATCCTTCAAGAAAAACATGATTTTCATGCAGGACAATGCTCCATCACACGCGTCCAAGTACTCCACAGCGTGGCTGGCAAGAAAGGGTATAAAAGAAGAAAATCTAATGACATGGCCTCCTTGTTCACCTGATCTGAACCCCATTGAGAACCTGTGGTCCATCATCAAATGTGAGATTTACAAGGAGGGAAAACAGTAGACCTCTCTGAACAGTGTCTGGGAGGCTGTGGTTGCTGCTGCACGCAATGTTGATGGTGAACAGATCAAAACACTGACAGAATCCATGGATGGCAGGCTTTTGAGTGTCCTTGCAAAGAAAGGTGGCTATATTGGTCACTGATTTGTTTTTGAATGTCAGAAATGTATATTTGTGAATGTTGAGATGTTATATTGGTTTCACTGGTAAAAATAAATAATTGAAATGGGTATATATTTGTTTTTTGTTAAGTTGCCTAATAATTATGCACAGTAATAGTCACCTACACACACAGATATCCCCCTAAAATAGCTATAACTAAAAACAAACTAAAAACTACTTCCCAAACTATTCAGCTTTGATATTAATGAGTTTTTTGGGTTCATTGAGAACATGGTTGTTGTTCAATAATAAAATTAATCCTCAAAAATACAACTTGCCTAATAATTCTGCACTCCCTGTATGTATACTCTGAGGTATTTCTGGGGAATGGAATTTCACTAAGAAAATACTGTCAATATTAAAGTAATATTTGAGCCTGCACTGCAGTGAAAGCGACTAGCAGCAGGCTTATTAATAACACTTCATAATTTTCCATTTTAAAACGTTTACTGGCATGTTAATCGTTTTTTCTGAGGTACTTGGTGATAAAACTTTATGGGCATGATTTTTACCACATGGCTGTCGTTTTTTTTTTATGCATAAAAACAGTTTACTGAGCTTCCCCACTGTTGTAGTATGAGTGGGAGGGGCCTATTTTAGCGCTTTATTGCGCAGTAAAAATTTAGTCACAGTCTTCCTATTTCTTCCTCTATGATCCAGGACGTCTCTACAGAGCCCAGGGGTCTCCAAAACTAGTTTTGAGGGAGGTAATCAGTCACAGCAGACCTGTGACAGTGTGTTTGACTGTGATAAAAACGTTTATTATTTCAACTGTTATCCGTTTTGGGTATTAAGGGGTTAATCATCCTTTTGCTGGTGGGTGCAATCCTCTGCTAACTTTATACATTTTCTGTTAAAATTTGGTTGTTTTAACATATTTGGTTCATTGTTAATTCAACTGTGTTACATTTTTATGTTTTCTTAAAGGCGCAGTAGCGTTTTTTTATATAGCTTGTAAATTTATTTAAAAGTTTTTTCCAAGCTTGCTAGAGTTATTGCTAGTCTGTTTAAACATGTCTGACACAAATGAATCTGTTTGTTCATTATGTTTAAAGGCCAATGTGGAGCCCAATAGAAATTTGTGCACTCAATGTATAGATGTTACTTTGAATAAAAGTCAAACTTTACATGTTAAAAAGATATCACCAGACAACGAGGGGGAAGTTATGCAGACTAACTCTCCTCACGTGTCAGTACCTTCGCCTCCCGCTCAGGAGGTGCGTGATATTGTGGCGCCGAGTACATCAGGGCGGCCCATACAAATCACTTTGCAAGACATGGCTAATGTTATGACTGAAGTACTATCTAAATTGCCAGAATTAAGAGGTAAACGCGATCACTCTGGGGTAAGAACAGAGTGCGCTGATAATAATAGAGCCATGTCTGATACTGCGTCACAATTTGCAGAACATGAGGATGGAGAGCTTCATTCTGTGGGTGACGGATCTGATCCAAGTAAACTGGATTCAGACATTTCAAATTTTAAATTTAAGCTTGAGAACCTCCGTGTATTACTAGGGGAGGTATTAGCGGCTCTGAATGATTGTAACACGGTTGCAATTCCAGAGAAAGTATGTAGGCTGGATAAATATTTTGCGGTACCGACGTGTACTGACGTTTTTCCTATACCTAAAAGGCTTACAGAAATTGTTAACAAGGAGTGGGATAGACCCGGTGTGCCCTTTTCACCCCCTAATATATTTAGAAAAATGTTTCCAATAGACGCCACCACACGGGACCTATGGCAGACGGTCCCTAAGGTGGAGGGAGCAGTTTCTACTCTGGCTAAGCGCACCACTATCCCGGTGGAGGATAGCTGTGCTTTTTCAGATCCAATGGATAAAAAGTTAGAGGGTTACCTTAAGAAAATGTTTGTTCAGCAAGGTTTTATATTACAACCCCTTGCATGCATCGCGCCTGTCACTGCTGCGGCGGCATTCTGGTTTGAGTCTCTGGAAGAGACCCTTAGCACAGCTCCATTGGATGAGATTATGAACAAGCTTAAAGCCCTTAAGCTAGCTAATTCATTTATTTCTGATGCCGTAGTACACTTAACCAAACTTACGGCTAAGAACTCCGGATTCGCCATTCAAGCGCGTAGAGCGCTGTGGCTTAAATCCTGGTCAGCTGACGTAACTTCTAAATCTAAATTGCTTAATATTCCTTTCAAAGGGCAGACATTATTCGGGCCCGGCTTGAAAGAAATTATCGCTGACATTACTGGAGGTAAGGGCCATGCCCTGCCTCAAGACAGGGCCAAACCAAAGGCTAAACAGTCTAATTTTCGTGCCTTTCGTAACTTCAAGGCAGGAGCAGCATCAACTTCCTCCGCTCCAAGACAGGAAGGAACTGTTGCTCGCTACAGACAGGGCTGGAAACCTAACCAGTCCTGGAACAAGGGCAAGCAGGCCAGAAAACCTGCTGCTGCCCCTAAGACAGCATGAAGTGAGGGCCCCCGATCCGGAAACGGATCTAGTGGGGGGCAGACTCTCTCTCTTCGCCCAGGCTTGGGCAAGAGATGTCCAGGATCCCTGGGCGTTGGAGATCATATCTCAGGGATATCTTCTGGACTTCAAAGCTTCTCCTCCACAAGGGAGATTTCATCTTTCAAGGTTATCAGCAAACCAGATAAAGAAAGAGGCGTTTCTACGCTGTGTACAAGACCTCTTACTAATGGGAGTGATCCACCCAGTTCCGCGGTCGGAACACGGGCAAGGATTCTATTCAAATCTGTTTGTGGTTCCCAAAAAAGAGGGAACCTTCAGACCAATCTTGGACTTAAAGATCCTAAACAAATTCCTAAGAGTTCCATCGTTCAAAATGGAAACTATTCGAACCATCTTACCCACGATCCAAGAGGGTCAGTACATGACCACAGTGGATTTAAAGGATGCCTACCTTCACATACCGATTCACAAGGATCATTACCGGTATCTAAGATTTGCCTTCCTAAACAGGCATTACCAGTTTGTAGCTCTTCCCTTCGGGTTAGCCACGGCTCCAAGAATCTTTACAAAGGTTCTGGGCTCTCTTCTGGTGGTACTAAGACCGCGAGGCATAGCGGTAGCTCCGTACCTAGACGACATTCTGATACAAGCGTCAAGTTTCCAAACTGCCAAGTCTCATACAGAGTTAGTTCTGGCATTTCTAAGGTCGCATGGGTGGAAGGTGAACGTAGAAAAGAGTTCTCTATTGCCACTCACAAGAGTTCCCTTTCTAGGGACTCTTATAGATTCTGTAGAAATGAAAATTTACCTGACGGAGGACAGGTTATCAAAACTTCTAAATGCTTGCCGTGTCCTTCATTCCATTCAACACCCGTCAGTGGCTCAGTGCATGGAGGTAATCGGCTTAATGGTAGCGGCAATGGACGTAGTACCATTTGCGCGCCTGCATCTCAGACCGCTGCAATTGTGCATGCTAAGTCAGTGGAATGGGGATTACTCAGATTTGTCCCCTCTGCTAAATCTGGATCAAGAGACCAGAGATTCTCTTCTATGGTGGCTTTCTCGGCCACATCTGTCCAAGGGGATGCCCTTCCGCAGGCCAGATTGGACGATTGTAACAACGGACGCCAGCCTTCTAGGTTGGGGCGCAGTCTGGAATTCCCTGAAGGCTCAGGGATCATGGACTCAGGAGGAGAGACTCCTTCCAATAAACATTCTGGAATTAAGAGCAATTTTCAATGCTCTTCTGGCTTGGCCTCAGTTAGAAACTCTGAGGTTCATCAGATTTCAGTCGGACAACATCACTACTGTGGCTTACATCAACCATCAAGGAGGAACAAGGAGTTCCCTAGCGATGATGGAAGTCTCAAAGATAATTCGCTGGGCAGAGTCTCACTCTTGCCACCTGTCAGCGATCCACATCCCAGGCGTGGAGAACTGGGAGGCGGATTTTCTAAGTCGCCAGACCTTTCATCCGGGGGAGTGGGAACTGCATCCGGAGGTGTTTGCCCAACTGCTTCATCTTTGGGGCAAACCAGATCTGGATCTCATGGCGTCTCGCCAGAACGCCAAGCTTCCTTGTTACGGATCCAGGTCCAGGGACCCGGGAGCGGTATTGATAGATGCTCTGACAGCACCTTGGGTCTTCAACATGGCTTATGTGTTTCCACCTTTCCCGATGCTTCCTCAATTGATTGCCAGGATCAAACAGGAGAGAGCATCGGTGATTCTAATAGCGCCTGCGTGGCCACGCAGGACCTGGTATGCAGATCTAGTGGACATGTCGTCCTGTCCACCATGGTCTCTGCCTCTGAGACAGGACCTTCTGATCTAATTTCTCTGAGGCTGACTGCATGGAGATTGAACGCTTGATTCTATCAAAGCGTGGATTCTCGGAGTCAGTGATTGATACCTTGATACAGGCTAGGAAACCTGTTACCAGGAAAATTTACCATAAAATATGGCGTAAATACTTACATTGGTGCGAATCCAAGAGTTACTCATGGAGTAAGGTTAGGATTCCTAGGATATTGTCTTTTCTACAAGAAGGTTGAGAAAAGGGTTTATCTGCTAGTTCGTTAAAGGGACAGATTTCAGCTCTGTCTATCCTTTTACACAAACGTCTGGCAGAAGTTCCAGACGTTCAGGCTTTTTGTCAGGCTTTGACTAGGATTAAGCCTGTGTTTAAGACTGTTGCTCCGCCGTGGAGCTTAAACTTAGTTCTTAACGTTCTGCAAGGTGTTCCGTTTGAACCCCTTCATTCCATCGATATCAAGCTGTTATCTTGGAAAGTTCTGTTTTTAATGGCTATTTCCTCGGCTCGAAGAGTCTCTGAGTTATCGGCCTTACATTGTGATTCTCCTTATCTGATTTTTCATTCAGACAAGGTAGTTCTGCGTACTAAACCTGGGTTCTTACCTAAAGTAGTCACTAACAAGAATATCAATCAAGAGATTGTTGTTCCATCATTGTGCCCTAACCCTTCTTCAAAGAAGGAACGACTTTTGCACAATCTGGACATCGTCCGTGCCCTGAAATTTTATTTGCAGGCAACTAAAGATTTTCGTCAAACTTCTTCCCTGTTTGTCGTTTATTCTGGACAGAGGAGAGGTCAAAAAGCTTCGGCTACCTCTCTCTCTTTTTGGCTTCGTAGCATAATACGTTTAGCCTATGAGACTGCTGGACAGCAGCCTCCTGAAAGGATTACAGCTCATTCTACTATAGCTGTGGCTTCCACTTGGGCCTTTAAGAATGAGGCATCTGTTGAACAGATTTGCAAGGCTGCAACTTGGTCTTCACTTCACACTTTTTCAAAATTTTACAAATTTGACACTTTTGCTTCTTCGGATGCTGTTTTTGGGAGAAAGGTTCTACAGGCAGTGGTTCCTTCCGTGTAAAGATCCTGCCTGTCCCTCCCGTCATCCGTGTACTTTTAGCTTTGGTATTGGTATCCCATAAGTAATGGATGACCCGTGGACTGACTACACTTAACAGGAGAAAATATAATTTATGCTTACCTGATAAATTCATTTCTCCTGTAGTGTAGTCAGTCCACGGCCCGCCCTGTTTTTTACGGCAGGTCTAAATTTTAATTAAACTCCAGTCACCACTGCACCCTATAGTTTCTCCTTTCTCGTATGGTTTCGGTCGAATGACTGGATATGACGTAGAGGGGAGGAGCTATATAGCAGCTCTGCTTGGGTGATCCTCTTGCACTTCCTGTTAGGGAGGAGATATAATCCCATAAGTAATGGATGACCCGTGGACTGACTACACTACAGGAGAAAGGAATTTATCAGGTAAGCATAAATTATATTTTTGCAGTTTTTCAACAAATTTTTGTTAAATGGTGGATTTTATTTAACTCATGAATAATTATTCTGACTTTTGTTTTCCCCTTCTTCTTTCTCCTTCCTGCTCTCTGGACACTAAAGAGACTAACTATTGCCAGCGGGATTGGGGGTTTAGGAGCTAGCTGGCAACTTGAATGGAAGCTGGCTTTGAAACCGGTTATTGTTCTGCTGCACACAGCAGCTGTAGCCTATACAAGAGCTGAGATTTAAGCCCCAGCTCAGTTGTTTGGGTAGAAATTGCTTCCTGTGAGATTCATGGGAATTGGTCTTGTTTTCACTACCGTTTAATATTTGCTGGTATCAAGAAGTAACATTTTTTTCATAAGTTGATAACAATATTGTTGGGCATTTGTAAGGCTTAAATTGCTTGTCCCTGCCTGAATGATGTAGGGAAAAAGAGGAAAGAAATTGCTGGTCTTTTTTTTCCCCCTGAACTCCTTTTCTTTCCTCTTTCTCTCCTTTTTTTTCTTTTTTTTTTCTTTTCTCTGAATGGTACAACTGTGGAAAGGTAGATATAGAACCAAAAGCACATAATCCTGCACAGGTACAGAAATAATTCATTGTTCCAAGAGGCAAGTTAAAATTAAGTCAGCTTTAATTTTCTAAGGCTACTTCCTGAGTGTATTAAGCATTTTTTATCGGTGGGTCATTTGTTCCTAACGGAGCTGTGTGAGACGAAATAGCATCAAGCATTTATTAATCCAGCATTATTTGGTACAAAACTGAATCAACCTATTCTAAGGCCGAGGTTAAGTGCTTAGTAAAAGTACTGAAGTGACCCAGAATAAGTTCAAGGCATCTAAAATTAACCCTATCTATACTGCTTCTTACAGTAATTTTTTCTTGCTGATTACTAATGATTAGTTTTCCTTGAATTCAATTGCTTCTGTTAGCTTAACATTAAGAGTAACATAGAAAATAATTTAGCTTAGATTTAGGTTATTAGTGGTGGCAATTCTGGTCCTTGTCTTGTGGCACCAGACTGTAATTCGTTCACTGGTTTTCCCGGTCTTAAAAATTAAGGGAATTCTTGGTCACTATTCCACCCTATTTCACTTGCACTGTATTTTTGTAGAGGCTAGTTGGTTTTTGGCTCCCCTCTTTTATTTATCACCTTTTCTGGCACCCCTTCTGATAGGCACGTGCCTTTGGCACCCCACTTTCTAAGCACTTCTCTCCCCCTTTTTTTTTTCTCTTCCCCTCACTAAAACACCTTCCTCATAGCAGGGCACACTCCCTAACCACTTAATCCACTCGGCGTTTATTGCACGTAATTTTTAGTACACTTCCTTGGTTGTGTATGGATAAATATATCACTTCACCTTCACTCACGGGGAAAAACACTCCGGGTATGGCCGCCAGGAACAAGGACCGTAAGAATAAAATCTTGCCGGGGACAAGATACCACCACATCCGGCAAGGGACGGTAGACACACACGAGATAATGCTGGAGGGCTGGGCAGCACACAGACGACAGACAGTATAAGATAAGCTAGGCCACAATTTGACCCTATACCTCTTCAACCGATACTCTCCTCTCTTCTACTCCCCCACCCCCTCTCTCATCTCCCCTCATTACTTTCACCTATCCCCCATTAGACATGCACAAACGAACTGTAAACAACTCAGGCAATGGGAACACAGGAAAAGGTCTGTTCGCACAAACACCCCCAAATAGCTTAAAGGAGACAGGTATCACCCCCTCCCCCTCCCCTCCCCCTCTCTCCCCTCTTCTCCCTCACCCACCTCTTACCTCCCCCTGGTTTCACACCCCCTGGTAACCCCAGCATATGATGATATAACTTTGCGGGTCTTGACGCAGAGCGTCCGGGATAATGCACTAACGGACTCTTGGACTTTCATCAACTAAGTGCCACTGGAACTCTGCAACATGTCTCCTTTCTTGGAGAATTAAGCTTTACCTGCATTATGAACAGTTAATATGTTACCTTGCTGAGGGGTGCCAGGGGTAGAATGAGAATGATTAGCATATGTTCACACTGGTTAGTCACATTTTGTAAAGCTATGTTTGAACACTCTTGTATACACATTTATCTTGAAAAAACTGAAAAGCCTGTAATTTTTATACGTATTTTCCTCAATAAAGCTTTTTTGAAAACAAAAAAAAAAAAAAATCTTGCCGGGGACGCCGGCAGATACACCTATAGATCCTACACCATCGAACCCCCAAAATCTAACGACTCTAAACGAAACAAATCTTGTTGCAAATATATTAGAAGCTATCACTCCGAAATTTGACTTACTGAAAAATGAAATCAGACAAGATATCTCCCTACTGACCGTAGAGGTCAGACAATTTTCAAAAAGAATCCAAGAGGCAGAACAGAGAATCTCAGATCTGGAGGATATGTCAAATGGTTATTTTTCTAAGCTTGAAGATCACCAATCTGAGATCCTGAAATTAAAAGCTAAGGTAGAAGATTTAGAAAATAGATCAAGGAGGAACAACCTCAGAATTATTGGTATTCCAGAATCAGTTAGGCAGGATGAGCTCATGCAGGTGATGACACACACCTTACCACAACTGTTAAAAATCCCCCCAGCGCAAACAAGCATCGCTATTGAAAGAGTGCACAGGCTGGGGAGGGCTCCTGATTCTTCAACCAATCTCACCAGATTCAGACCAATTATCGCAAAATTCCTGAACTATCAGGATAAAGTATTACTTCTTCAAGCTTACCGAAAACACCAACCCATTTTTTACAATGGGAATAAAATTTTGTTATTTCAAGATTTCGCTATAGAAACCTCCACAAAGAGGAAGGAGCTCTCTCTGGTCTGTGGTAGGATACTGAAGATGGGCTGGCAAGCTACGGTTATATATCCAGCCAAACTTAGACTCACACACGATGGTCAAACATTTTTTTTTTATTCAGCAGCTGACGCTGAGAAAAAGATAGTGGAACATGGGGCTAATTGTTAAATCTATTGTAAAAAATAAGGATTGTGTCAATTTCACCAAGGATGATAAAGGGTTTAATTTTTTTTTTTTTTTTCTCTTCCTTCTCTTTTCTATCCCTTGGCTTTCTCGCCCCCTCCCTCCCCTCCTGCTTGGGCTCTAGAGAGTATAAGGATTACCTGTGTATATCCACTTCCCCTTGTAAAGATACATGAATAATCTTAGGAATAAAGATATTAAAATCACGTCATGGAATATTGGAGGGATTACATCTCCCATCAAATGAAAAACAATCTTGACACACTTACAGAAAACCAAGTCCTTGATAGCGCTACTCCAGGAAACACACTTGAACGCAGAGGAATCGTTAAAATTGAAATCCTCCTGGGTGGCGGAATGTATTTTTGCCCCTTCAGCTAATAGGAGTAAGGGGGTTGCAATCCTGATTGGTAAGAAGCTAACCTACGAAAAACTAGACACTCTGATAGACCCAGACAGCAGGTTTATAATTTTAAAATTAAAAATTGTCAACTCAATTTTCACTATATGCAACTTGTATGCACCAAATATAATTGAGTATGGGTTCTGGGACTCTCTCCAGGCTAAAATCCTGCAAATAGCGGAAGGTCACTTAGTCATAGCAGGGGACTTCAATATGACCCCACAAGCCCCAATAGATAGATTGAGATATACAGGCCCATTTATCAAGCTCCGTATGGAGCTTGAAGGGCCGTGTTTCTGGCGAGTCTTCAGACTCGCCAGAAACACAAGTTATGAAGCAGCGGTCTAAAGACCGCTGCTTCATAACCCTGTCCGCCTGCTCTGAGCAGGCGGACAGGAACCGCCGGAAATCAACCCGATCGAATACGATCGGGTTGATTGACAGCTCCCTGCTGGCGGCCGATTGGCCGCGAGTCAGCAGGGGGCGGCGTTGCACCAGCAGCTCTTGTGAGCTGCTGGTGCAATGTTAAATGTGGAGAGCGTATTGCTCTCCGCATTTAGCGAGGTCTTGCGGACCTGATCCGCAGTGTCGGATCAGGTCCGCAAGCCCTTTGATAAATGGGCCCCATGGTGTAAAACAAAAGATAAACAAAAAAGACAAATTGGAAAATAAAATATTCAAATCTATTACGCGAAATCTAGCAGTTAGAGATATCTGGAGGGTTCAAAACCCTGACTCTAGAAAATATACATGCTGTTCTAAAACAACCAAATCTTTATCAAGAATTGATCTGATGTTAATCAATGACAGCCTCTACCACATGGGGGCCAGTGCACATATACCCGAAATTCTATTATCAGATCATGCTCCTTTTACATTAAACATTTCAGCCTCAAAGCTTGGCATCAAAAGACAGGTGTTTTATTATCCTAAGTATCTGGACAAGAATGCAAAATTTAGAGAGTGGTTAGAAGAAAGATGGGAGGAATATATTTGAAACAACAAAGACTCAGTGGCGAGTCCTTTGATACTGTGGGAAACAGCGAAAGCGGTACTGAGGGGGGACATAATTGCTTATATGGCAAATATTAAGAGAAAAACCCGTCTGAGGGAAAGACAAGTTATTAATACAGTAATCAATGCTTATAACAGGTATATAAATATATCGTCCAATGAGAACTGGAGAAATTATATCAAAGCCAAAGAAGAAAGAGATACCCTCTTACTTCTTAACGCAACTCAAGCAGATCTTAGATATCAATCTAATTTTTACAAATTTGGCAACAAATCAGGCAAACTATTGGCTAAACTGGTAAAAAATTCAAGATCTTCTAAAACAGTGGAAACCATACAAATTAATAATACATTACTTACCTCAGCGGAAGAAATTTCTGAATCTTTTTTTTTATATTACAAAGCAATTTATGCGGCGAATCCAGTAAACGTGGACATAAAAGAGAGCTTTTGGAAAGACATTTCTCCTATGAAAGTGTCCTCCGAATTTAATTTATTGCTAAATGCTCCAATAACAGAGCTGGAAGTAAGTCAAGTAATTCAAAGCCTGAAAAAAGATAAAGCCCCGGGTCCTGATTCGTTGCCAAATTAATTCTATAAAAGTTTAAGTAAAGCAATCACTCCGCAGTTGACGATTCTTTTTAATTATCTTTTCCAACAGAATAATTTAATACCCCCCAGCTTCTTAGCATCTCATACTATATTAATACCCAAAGCTGATAAAGATCCACAGTGCAGAGAGTCCTACAGACCTATCGCACTATAGAACACGGATTATAAAATATTCGCTTCAATCATGGCAAAGAGAATGCAAAGAGGCTTGGGGGAAGTAAAGATCAGGTGGGGTTTCTCGTAAAAAGAAGCTCCTCATCCAAAATTAGGCAACTCCTCCTATCTATTGACTACTGTAAGAACAGTGAAACGAAGTTAGCAGAAAGTATATCCGACGCGGCGATTATAGCGATCGACGCCGAGAAGGCGTTTGATCGAGTCAGCCATGATCATATTCTAACCTCACTAAAACAATTTGGATTTCAAGATAAATTTCTAAACCTGGTAAACAATCTATGTAGGCAGGCAACATCTAAATTAGTTATACATGGGCAGGAGTCACAGTCTATATGCTTAGAACAGGGTACAAGACAGGGCTGCCCGCTCTCTCCTTTGTTATTCGATTTGGCAATTGAACCATTGGCTATAAAGATTAGAAACTACATTGAAGGCATTAAGATTAATAAACAGGAGCTGAAAGTGTCTCTCTATGCGGATGATCTGCTTGTCTATGTCTCTAACACTCCCAGGAATATCCCAATAATTCTCAATATAATTGAACAATTTGGCCAATTCGCAGGGTATAAAATGAACAAACAAAAAACTGAACTGCTGTGGTTAAGGAAGACAGGCACGTCATTTTTAAATCATCCATTTAAGACGGTTCTGAAATCATTCCGATATTTGGGATTTAATATCTCTGCAGATCCTCGGGAATGGTATTCTCTAAATCTTACCCCAATTTTTACACGCGCAATTTCACTCATGAGAGATTGGCAGAATTTACCTGTATCTCTTTCGGGGCGTGTTGCCCTATACAAAATGATAATTTTGCCAAAAATATTATATACTCTTCAGAACCTTCCGATCTTTATAAAAACGCAAGATAGCAAGAAATTCAATGTCGCACTAAGGAAATTCATATGGCAGTCAAGGAAACCTAGAGTTGCTCTGCAAAGATTATATCTGGCAAAGCAATTTGCGGGATTAGCTCTCCCAAATCTCTATCTTTATAACCTGGTTTTTCTGGGTCGTATTGCGGCAGATTGGGTGGCAGAAGCGGATTATTTTACGGATAATGGGCTAGAAAATAGCCTAATATTCCCTTTAAAGACAGTATCTCTCTTACATACACCACCTCACTTAATACCTAAATCAGTGAGAAATTTCAAAACTATTCATGTAATAATTCAGGCTTGGAAGAAAATAGGCACACTTCTGGGAATAAATACCAGTATTCCCAGGTATCAAATCTTTATAGGCAACATAGAATTTCAGGAGGGGTCCCAGGCTCTGCACTTGAAAAAATGGCCAGAGCAAGGACTTAGTCAGGTTGCACAGCTTCATCATACAGAGTCAGGAATTATTAAATCTTTTCAAGAACTGAAAGAAGAATTTAATCTCAACAATCAAGATTTCTTTGCATATCTTCAAGCTAGGCACTACACATGTCAGCTGCTTGCTCAGTTTGAGTGGAAGTGGTCGTGGGGAAGGTTGGAGTCATGGCCGGCCCTGATTAGGGCTGGCCGTGTCTCCATATCCCCATGGTATGCCCTCCTGAATTTACAGAAGGGTAATAGTAATGTTGAAAAATTAGCTCAAAAATGGTCGGACTATCTATCTATGAGCATAGATAAGGATACGCATATTGCGAAATCCTTTTCGCTATTACATAATTCTACGATATCTGAAACATGGAGAGAGTCCCATACTAAACTCATATATCAGATCTACTATACACCAGACAAAGCATTTAGGTGGAATAATGCTGATTTTAAGAAATGCCCAAAATGTAGCCTATTAGCGGCTGATTTACTGTATATGATATGGTCTTGCCCAAAAATAGAACAATTCTGGTATAAACTAGAGTTTTGGCTAGTGAAAGTGGTAAAAATTAAACCTCTAAAACTCTCCCCGTTAAATATTATTTTTTTGATTAACAACAAGGAGGATTTTAGAGATGCCAAGATATCAAATCTTGTACTTCTTGCAGCAAGAAATCTGATCTTCAAAAAATGGAAACCAAGATTTATCCCCACAGTAAATGAAGTCAAAAACTATCTCAAAAAGCAATATAGGATAGAACAACTGGCCACAGATTTAAATGTAGAGGGCGAGATTGTCGCATTCTTTAATAAATGGTCAAAATTTATTAAAAGTTTCTCGCCAAACGAAATAGAGATTATGATAAGCCCATTTCAAAACTCGGAAATAGTTCTCTTGGGTATTTGGTAACGTGGGCCTGGCGTGGAGGGGAGGGGGAGGGAGTGGGGGAGGAAGGGAAGAGAAAAATTAATATTTCTTCGTTTTTTTTTGTTTTTTTTTTTGTGGTGGTCTTGGATTGCTGGAAAATAAAGGTGCCGGGAATTTTCCAAGCACCTAACACTCTGAAATATTTAACAAAAATGTATTATGTGCAAACTAATCTAGTTGCTTTAGATTAGATTCACCCAGCATATCCAGCAGATGGTACTAGCGCAGAATATTTAATTTGTAGCGAGTTATATACCATATGTACACCAGATTATGGTTTATGGTTGGTTTTGTTGTACCCTGATGTCTTTGAAAAAACTAATAAAAATTAAGATTAAAAAAAAATTACATTCCCTATTTAAATCATGAAAGTTTTTTTTGGACTTGACTGCCCCTTTGCATTTGTATCATCTTCTCTATGATAGACTTAATATATTGATTGTTAGCTTTAGAATTATGGAGACAAATGATTATTACTTTACTATCACTAGATATAACAGATATAGAATGATTTAAATATCTGACAAATATTTTTACATACTGCATTATCTCTTAAAAAATAAGTATCTAGTGACAATACAAATGATTTCTTACACTTTAATCTTATGTCTTGAATATGATATCCTTCTCTCCTCTGGTGATACCAGAGTGTAAAACCTGGTTACTCATTCTATTTAAGCAAAAAACCTTTAAGCACCATTTAAGTAGTGCTTTACTGTACTCTCTCCAGAAGTTCATCAACAAAATTGTATTCAGCTGCTATGTCCATATTTTTTTCCCCAACCAGCTTTATTGAAATATGAGAAGTATAACACAAAATAAACAATGTACATATAGGATTTATCCAAAAAGAAAAAAAGAAATAATATAGACATAAAACATCTCTATTTAGGTGCAATCTAAATGACTGATACGTTTTAAAATTATTTAAAACATAATTATCACATTATAAAGAATTATTATAAGTCCAATCCCTCTGTTCACACGTTGACACCTCAAGCATATGGGGTTTTTTATGAGGAAATAATAGGTGCATTTTTTGTGGGGAAAAATATCATCTATGCAGTATTTTGTAATTGATTTCCAGCATAGATGATGAAACTGATAATAACAATAGACTTGAACATTGTTGAACTATGTTCTGGTAGGATTATCGCGCCCAAATCATTTTAACATCATTCTATGCAAGATGGAAGAAAGCCAGGGGGATTAAGTGTTAAGATCTTGTACATTTTAGATAGTAGATGTGATGTGGGAGGGTAAATGGTGCATATCCTCACGAAACTAGTTAAAGGAAGGAGAAGGTTAGCATGAGAAGTGATATAGTGATGTAAACATCTGTAGTTAAACCAATTTCCTCTAGGTGGTTCTGAAGAAGTACTTTTTGCTCTTCTGTAACCATATGGATTAAAATATGCCTAAGGGTAGAGTCTCCATAGGAATGGTGAAATTCTTTCCCCATAGGGAACTCAGTGTTTTGAGTAAGAGAGGTTAAGAAAGAGGGTCTGGAGGTCAGCAATGGGTGTTTTTTACAGGTATGGTCGCAAACAGAGGTTTTGTTAACTATGGGGCTTAGTAATTGTAGTAACTGTTATCTTTTAAATATTTCCATCAGTAGTCACTCAAGTGGGGTGTACCTCAAAGGCAATGTTCCAATGGAATCCAAAGTTTGTGGTCTTAGTGAATATGCCAGTCTACTATTCTGCTTAAGAAAATAGCAGATCTATATAGTTCAAGGTTTGGTGTTATGACTCCAGGTTGCCTTGACACTGTTTTGACGCCAGGTTGTTCCGTCTCGCTTCATTCTCAACGCATCGCTTTATCGTCACGCCGGTTTTCCCGCGTTGCTTCAATCTCGATGCAACTTTCTCGCGTCATCTTTGCCGCCCTTTTTCCGTTAAATTGCCATTCAGTTTTTCTGTCTCAATGCCCTAGCATTGAGTGTATCTTGTGGGTGTGACTTGAACTATATTTTTGGATTTTGAATTCTGGCTTGTGACCTGGACCTCCTTTTGACTATTCTTCTGCCTGCTGATTCCACTCTGTTTGTTGCCCGATTCGTTCTGACCTTGGATTTCCCTGACTAAGCTTTTGGACTCTGATTCTGTTTCCTGTGACTGTTTGGTTTGACCCCTGGCTTGTCAACTCTACTTTGACCTCCCTGGTCACTTCCTGGTATTTAGCTTCTCGCTATTCTCCTGATTATAAGGCATCCTTTTCTGGGTTCCTACCGCTACTATCCCAAAGATTTTTCGTTATCACTCCACTTGACGCCGGGATAACAATACTACTGGCCAGGATTGGTTTGATAGCGAAATATCTGAAGAATTCTAACATCCGGGACCTTACGCCGCTCTGTGGCCTAGTCATTTAGATTGTGCCCTTATTTATACGGGATGCCCTATATTCTAGATACATTCTCCAAAGGCCCTTTCTATGGAGTGTAAAAAGGAAGAGGGTAGAGAGATGGGTAAAGTCTGTTAAGAATAAAGCAATCTTGGAAAGGCATTTATCTTTATAACATTTACTCATCCAAGATAATCATTTTGTCCAACAAAAGGACAAGTCTCTGATAATAGCATTTTTAATAGGGACATAATTTAAGTTGTATAATTTCCCCATGTAGGTAGTTAAGAAAGTGTATGCCCAAATATTTCAGGGATGTGGAACACCAGTAAAATGGACTAAATTCTTAAATCTCCTTTTCCTCAGCCGGAGTAATATTTAAACTCTCAGATTTTGAGTAAACTAGGAAGTTGAAGACACAGGATATAAGCTGTAGTTCTGATAAAAGAGATTGAATTGAATGCCTCCGATTGGATAAGGTAAAGAGAATGTCGTTGGCAAAGAGGCATAGCTTATATTCAACCTGATTTAAATAATATCAGTTATATCTGAATTTTTTTGGATTTTTGCAGATAGCATTGCAATTGGGGAAAGAGGGTACTCCTGTTTGGTGCTGTTAGAGATTTTGAAACGATTTGAATGCACAGTTATCTATATAAACAAAGATATAATATAATACACACATTATCATTTTATAAACAGATGAGAAGCTTGTTAGTTTCAATATGAATTTGCTCAATAATAATTGTATCTCAGTGATTTACATCTATATTTCATCTTTGTTTTCTTTTATTACAAATTTGCATCTTACTTACAGAGGGCTAAATAACAAGTGGCACGCTAACAGTTGCGTGCAAGCGAGAGGGGTTTATCATGGCTCTTTGTATTATACGTTGAAAGTAAACACGTTCACTCAAGCGCAATTGAATTTAACATGTGTCAGGATAGCGTGACTTTACAGCTCTTGTTACCTGTTACACTGGTCTAAAAAGTTTAAATACATTTAAAAGTACAGATAGACTCATATTAACACTGTCTTATAAAAAATATTTTTAAAAAATTGCATAGAAAGTTATAAGGGTTCAAAGGGTGCTACACTACAGAAATAGTTTTTTAAGTAAAAAATAAAATAAAAATACTTTTTGGGGTTTTTTTGGGGCTAAACGGGGTACTGGCAGACAGCTGCCAGTACCCAAGATGGCGGTAATTAGGTAGGGGAGAGGGTTAGAGAGCTGGAGGGGGGGTCAGGGAGGTTGGGGCTAAGGCAGGGGTCCATCACAGCTAAAATACTTTATTATTTTTATTTAAAAAAATATATAAAAAACCTCTTTTATTTAGTACTGGCAGACTTTCTGCCAGTACTTAAGATGGCGGGAACAATTGTGGGGTGGGGGAGGGAAGAGAGCTGTTTGGGAGGGATCAGGGGGTGGGATGTGTCAGGTGGGAGGCTGATCTCTAAAATTAACCCTGCAAGCTCCCTACAAGCTACCTAATTTAACCCCTTCACTGCTGGGCATAATTAACGTGTGGTGCGCAGCAGCATTTAGCGGCCTTCTAATTACCAAAAAGCAACGCCAAAGCCATATAAGTCTGCTATTTCTGAACAAAGGGGATCCCAGAGAAGCTTTTACAACAATTTCTGCCATAATTGCACAAGCTGTTTGTAAATAATTTCAGTGAGAAACCTAAAATTGTGAAAAATGTTAAGTTTTTTTTTTTATTTGCTCGCATTTGGCAGTGAAATGGTGGCATAAAATATACCAAAATGGGCCTAGATCAATACTTGGGGTTATCTACTACACTACACTAAAGCTAAAATTAACCCTACAAGCTCCCTACAAGCTCCCTAATTAACCCCTTCACTCCTGGGCATAAAACACGTGTGGTGCGCAGCGGCATTTAGCGGCCTTCTAATTACCAAAAAGCAACCCCAAAGCCATATAAGTCTGCTATTTCTGAAAAAAGGGGATCCCAGAGAAGCATTTACAACCATTTGTGCCATAATTGCAGAAGCTGTTTGTAAATAATTTCAGTGGGAAACCTAAAGTTTGTGACAAATTTTGTGAAAAAGTGAACTTTTTTTTTTTTTTATCGCATTTGGCGGTGAAATGGTGGCATGAAATATACCAAAATGGGCCTAGATCAATACTTTGGGTTGTCTTCTAAAAAAAAATATATACATGTCAAGGGATATTCAGGTATTCCTGACAGATATCAGGGTTCCAATGTAACTAGCGCTAATTTTGAAAAAAAG
The DNA here is from genome assembly GCF_027579735.1 of Bombina bombina. NCBI lineage: Eukaryota > Metazoa > Chordata > Amphibia > Anura > Bombinatoridae > Bombina > Bombina bombina. Next base: position 778,291,487 of record NC_069504.1, read on the forward strand.
TGGTTTGGAAATAGCGAAGTGCTACTTGTATTTATTGCCCCATAACTTGCAAAAAAAGCAAAGAACGTGTAAACATTGGGTATTTCTAAACTCAGGACAAAATTTAGAAACTATTTAGCATGGGTGTTTTTTGGTGATTGTAGATGTGTAACAGATTTTGGGGGTCAAAGTTAGAAAAAGTGTGTTTTTTTTCCATTTTTTCCTCATATTTTATTATTTTTTTTTAGTAAATTATAAGACATGATGAAAATAATGGTATCTTTAGAAAGTCCATTTAATGGTGAGAAAAACGGTATATAATATGTGTGGGTACAGTAAATGAGTAAGAGGGAAATTACAGCTAAACACAAACACTGCAGAAATGTAAAAATAGTCATTGTCATTAAGGGTAAGAAAATTGAAAAATGGTCCGGTCATTAAGGGGTTAAAGTCATATTTATAGCAGAGGTAGCCTTGAGAAGTCAGCAAGGTGCAATTTAAGTTTTGAGAATGAGAAAATCCCCAATTTTCATAGCTGAATTGATTGAATTGATTCATAGCTGAGTTGGCCCCATCAATGCTCTTATGGGACAGCAAAATCAAAATTAAACTTTCATGATTCAGATAGCACATGCAGTATTGAACAACTTTACTATTTACTTCTGTGATTTAATTTGCTTCATTCTCCTGCTATATTTTGTTGAAAAACATACCTAGGTAGGCTCACGAACAGCAAAATACTCCTGAGAGCTATGTTCTGATTGGTGGCAGGGCAGCGCATATACTGTATGGGGCCGATTTATCAAGCAGTGGATATTGCTTATTCCGCATGAGCCTTCTGGCTCGCAGGAAACAGGAGTTAAGAAGCAGCGGTCTTAAAAACCGCTATTCCTTAACTTGCCCGCCACCTCAGATACGATTGGGATGATTGACACCCCCTGCTAGCAGCCGATTGGCCACGAATGTGCAGGGAGCGGCATAGCGCAAGCATTTCACCAGAAATGCTTGTGCAATGTTAAATGCTGACAGCATGATAAATGCAGCAAATCATGTCCGCACGAAATTTGATAAATCGACCCCTTTGTCTCTTGTGATTTGCTCACCTGATGTATTCAGCTAGCTCCCAGAACTGCATCTCCCTCAACAAAGGATACAGAGAGATTGATGCAAATTTTAAAATAGAAGTAAAGTGAAGAGAGGTAAAAAAAAAATCTGAAGCATGAAAGAAAAAAATGTGTGTTTCTTCTACTAGATACGACGAGTCCACGGATTCATCCTTACTTGTGGGATATTATCCTCCTGCTAGCAGGAAGTGGCAAAGAGCACCACAGCAGAGCTGTCTATATAGCTCCCCCCTTGACTCCACCCCCCAGTCATTCTCTTTGCCTACACTAAGTAATAGGAAGAGGTAAAGTGAAAGAGGTGATAAAATGATAGTTTTTAATTTCTTCAAGCAAGACTTTTTTATTTTAAATGGTACCGGTGAGTGCTATTTTTTCTCCGGCAGCAGATGGATGAAGATTTCTGCCTGGAGACTGATGATCATAGCAGTGGTCACTAAGATCCAGAGTAGTTCCCACAGAATGGCTGAGGAGTACTTGAGAAGCTTCAGTGTGAGGAACGTTTTTCATGCTACAAGCATTGAGGTATGTTCTGTCATTTATTTCTGGAGAGACTGTGGTATTTCAGAACTGGCTGACATAGTTCCCTTAAGGGAAGGGGTAAACAGTAATCCTACATGTAAAGAATTAGGTATTACTGGAACCTATTTATTATGGCACAATTGGTTGACACTGTTATCATAATGTTTTGTTGGCAAAACGTTTTCATGTTTTGGGGATGCTTAACGTTTTTATGTACGTTTTTTGTGGTTGATGGCACTGTAAGGGTTCACATGGCTTTCATTAATGGATGGGTTATATGAGAACCCACATGACTAGTTTGCTAGACCACTTTGCAGCGGTTCCCATTAGGCATGAGAGACATCGATGTTGATGGGCGGGGCCTATTTTCGCGCCTCAGATGCGCAGTTGAAATGATTATACAGACAGCAAGTTCCAGCTCCGGTGGGCCTAGGCTGCAGATTTAGGCAAAAAAGCAAAGGAATATTGTGTCTTACAGATCCCTGAGGGCAGGTAGGCGCCACAGCAGAGCTGTGGCGTGGTGCAGGGGGTTGATTATTACTGTTCATAAACGTTTTTGAGTAACGTTTTTTTCTATAAAGGGTTAACTTTTCCTTACTTGTGGTGCAATCTTAGCTGACAAGATTAAACACATATATGCTAAAATTGTGATATTTACTACATTTTAAGACAGTTTTGGAAAACTTGTATGCTTTTTTACTCTTAAAGGCGCAGTACCGTTTTTTCAAATTGTTGTTTTTTTCATTAAATAAAGTGTTTTCAGGACTTTTGTGGTTATTACTAGCCTGTTCAACATGTCTGACATTGAGGAAAGTCAATGTTCTATGTGTTTAGAAGCCATTGTGGAACCCCCACTTAAGATGTGTCTCTCATGTACTGAAAGGGCCTTACATTGCAAAGAACATATTTTAAGTGATAAAAGTATGTCTAGGGATGGTTCTCAAAAAATAAATGAGAAACCCAGTATACTAATAGGCAACCAATTCTTCGTAAATAATGTGCAATAAGCAAGCTCAACAGTGTCAGCGGTGTGAACAATGTACTACGTGGTGGCAGGTTAGTAAGAAATAACACAAGTCTCACTCACCAACTCCGAAAGGATGTTTGGGGATTGCCGTTAGCCGTTTAGTGGCTGCAGATCCGTCCGGGCGCCTCTCAATAAGCGCAGCCTGATCCAGGCCAATGAAGCACAATCCGGAACGAGGCAGAGAAATCCCTACTATGCCTCAACTTGTTCCAGCTGCTTGCTCCTCCGGTTGATCACTATAGCCCCTCCAATAACGGGAGTCAACTGGTCCCCGCCTCCAAAGCGTCCACCGCTGCTGTACTCCTTACGTGATATGCACACTCCTCCTTCAGTTAAAGAAACCGCACAGAAAGGAACAGTCTGTGTCCGGACAGCATAGATTTGATAAAGATAAAAAAGATTCAGCTGTTCCATAAAAGCAAGTCTTTATTGGTAAAGTTAAAACAGCGAAACACAGCAAACAAGGTTATTGGTGTAGAAGGCGCAGCACAGTATGGCTATGCTTTTTTACTCTTAAAGGCGCAGTACCGTTTTTTCAAATTGTTTTTTTCATTAAATAAAGTGTTTTCAGGACTTTTTGTGGTTATTACTAGCCTGTTCAACGTGTCTGACATTGAGGAAAGTCAATGTTCTATGTGTTTAGAAGCCATTGTGGAACCCCCACTTAAGATGTGTCTCTCATGTACTGAAAGGACCTTATATTGCAAAGAACATATTTTAAGTGATAAAAGTATGGCTAGGGATGGTTCTCAGTCTGAAGAGAATCAGGTTATGCCATCCAATTCTCCCCAAGTGTCACAACCTTTAACGCCCACACAAGCGACACCTAGTACATCTAGTGCGTCTAATTCTTTCACCCTGCAAGATATGGCTGCAGTTATGTCTACTACCCTTACAGCGGTATTATCTAAACTGCCAGGTTTACAGGGTAAGCGCAGCAGGTCAGGTATTAGAGTAAATGCTGAGCCCTCTGATGCTTTATTGGCCATCTCCGATGTAACCTCACAGTGTTCTGATTTGGGAGTGGGGGAATTGCTGTCTGAGGGAGAGCTTTCAGACTCTGGAAAGATGTTCCCTCAAACAGACTCAGATGTGACGGCCTTTAAGTTTAAGCTTGAACACCTCCGCTTGTTACTCCGGGAGGTTTTAGCAACTCTGGATGATTGTGATCCTATTGTCATCCCACCAGAGAAATTGTGTAAAATGGATAACTATCTAGAGGTCCCTACTTACACTAATGTTTTTCCAGTCCCTAGAAGGATTTCGGACATTGTTACTAAGGAATGGGATAGACCAGGCATTCCGTTCTCTCCCCCTCCTACTTTTAAGAAAATGTTTCCCATATCTGACACCATTTGGGATTCCTGGAAGACGGTCCCTAAGGTGCAGGGAGCTATTTCTACCCTGGCTAAGCGTACAACTATACCTATTGAGGACAGTTGTTCTTTCAAAGATCCTATGGATAAAATATTAGAGGGTCTTCTAAAGAAATTGTTTATTCATCAGGGTTTTCTTCTACAACCTATAGTGTGCATTATTCCAGTAACTACTGCAGCAGCTTTTTGGTTTGAGGCTCTAGAGGAGTCTCTTAAGGTTGAGACCCCATTAGATGATATTTTGGATAGAATTAAGGCTCTCAAGCTAGCTAATTCTTTTATTACAGATGCCGCTTTTCAAATGGCTAAATTGCCATTTTAGCGCGTAGAGCGTTATGGCTTAAGTCTTGGTCTGCTGATGTGTCATCAAAAGCTAAACTTTTAGCTATTCCTTTTAAAGGTAAGACCCTATTCGGGCCTGAACTAAAGGAGATCATTTCCGACCTTACTGGAGGTAAAGGTCATACCCTTCCTCAGGACAAGGCGGTTAAACTGAGGGCCAAACAAAATAATTTTCGATCCTTTCGAAACTTTAAAGGTGGACCCTCTACTTCCTCCTCTGCCACAAAGCAAGAGGGGAATTTTGCACAATCCAAGTCAGTCTGAATACCTAACCAGACCTGGAATAAAGGTAAACAAGCCAAGAAGCCCACTGCTTCTACCAAGACAGCATGAAGGGGTAGCCCCCGATCCGGGACCGGATCTAGTAGGGGGCAGACTTTCTCTCTTCGCTCAGGATTGGGCAAGGGATGTTCAGGATCCCTGGGCATTAGAAATCGTGACCCATGGGTATCGACTAGAATTCAAGGATTTTCTCCCAAGAGGGAGATTTCCTCTTTCACGTTTGTCTGTAGACCAGACAAAAAGTGAGGCGTTCTTACGCTGTGTAAAAGACCTATATACTATGGGTGTAATCTGCCCAGTTCCAAAACTAGAACAGGGGCAGGGGTTTTACTCAAATCTGTTCGTGGTTCCCAAAAAAGAGGGAACCTTCAGACCGATTTTAGATCTCAAATGTCTAAACAAATTTCTCAGAGTCCCATCATTCAAGATGGAGACCATTCGAACTATTTTACCAATGATCCAGGAGGGTCAATACATGACTACCGTGGACTTAAAGGATGCGTATCTTCACATTCCTATCCACAGAGATCATCACCAGTTTCTCAGGTTCGCCTTCCTGGACAAACACTACCAGTTTGTGGCCCTCCCTTTCGGGTTGGCCACAGCTCCCAGAATTTTCACAAAGGTGCCAGGGTTCCTTCTGGCGGTTCTAAGGCATAGCAGTGGTGCCCTATCTGGACGATATTTTGATTCAGGCATCAACTTACCAGCTAGCCAAATCTCACACGGACATTGTGTTGGCTTTTCTAAGAACTCAAAGATCTTAACCACTTGCCGAGCACTTCAGTCCATTCCTCGGCCATCAGTGGCGCAGTGTATGGAGGTCATTGGATTAATGGTAACGGCAATGGACATCGTTCCGTTTGCTCGCTTACATCTCAGACCACTGCAGCTGTGCATGCTCAGACAGTGGAATGGGGATTATGCAGATTTATCTCCTCAGATACATCTGGATCTAGAGACCAGAGACTCTCTTCTCTGGTGGTTGTCACAGGATCATCTGTCCCGGGAAATGTGCTTCCACAGACCAACATGGGTCATAGTGACGATGGACGCCAGCCTCATGGGTTGGGGTGCAGTCTGGAATTCCCTGAAGGCTCAGGGTGTGTGGACTCAGGAGTCCCTACTACCAATCAATATTATGGAACTGAGAGCAATATTCAATGCGCTTCAAGCGTGGCCTCAGTTGGCCTTGGCTAAATTCATAAGATTCCAGTCGGAAAATATCACGACTGTAGCATATATCAATCATCAAGGGGGAACAAAGAGTTCTCTAGCGATGATAGAGGTTTCCAAGATAATTCGATGGGCAGAGACTCACTCTTGCCATCTATCAGCGATCTACATCCCAAGAGTGGAGAACTGGGAAGCGGATTTTCTAAGTCGTCAGACTTTTCATCCGGGGGAGTGGGAGCTCCATCTGGAGGTGTTTGCGGCATTGATTCGTCAATGGGGCACACCGGAATTGGATCTGATGGCATCTCATCAGAATGCCAAACTTCCTTGTTACGGGTCCAGATCAAGGGACCCCCAAGCAGTACTGATAGATGCTCTAGCAGTACCTTGATCGTTCAACCTGGCTTATGTGTTTCCTCCTTTTCCTCTCCTACCTCGTCTGATTGCCAGAATCAAACAGGAGAGGGCTTCGGTAATCTTGATAGCGCCTGCGTGGCCACGCAGGACTTGGTATGCAGACCTGGTGGAAATGTCATCTCTGCCACCGTGGAAATTGCAGCTGAGACAGGACCTTCTCATTCAAGGTCTGTTCCAACATCCAAATCTAATTTCTCTGCAACTGACTGTCTGGAGATTGAACGCTTGATTTTATCTAAGCGGGGATTCTCTGAGTCGGTCATTGACACCTTGATTCAGGCTCGGAAGCCTGTCACTAGGAAAATTTACCATAAGATATGGCGTAAATATCTTTATTGGTGCGAATCCAAGGGCCACTCATGGAGTAGGATTAGGATTCCTAGGATTTTGTCTTTTCTCCAAGAAGGATTGGAGAAGGGATTATCGGCTAGTTCCTTAAAGGGCCAAATTTCTGCTTTGTCAATTTTACTACACAAGCGTCTGGTGGATGTCCCAGACGTTCAGTCTTTTTGTCAGGTTTTAGTTAGAATCAAGCCTGTGTTTAAACCTGTTGCTCTGCCATGGAGTTTGAATTTAGTTCTAAATGTGCTTCAAGGGGTTCCGTTTGAACCCATGCATTCCATATATATTAAGCTATTATCTTGGAAAGTTTTGTTTTTAGTTGCTATCTCTTCGGCTCGAAGAGTTTCTGAACTTTCTGCGTTACAATGTGACTTGCGTTATCTTATATTCCATTTTTATAAGGTGGTTTTGCGTACTAAACCTGGATTCCTTCCTAAGGTTGTCTCAAATAAGAATATTAATCAGGAAATTGTTGTTCCTTCTCTGTGTCCTAATCCTTCTTCTAAGAAGGAGCGTCTGTTACATAACTTGGACGTGGTTCGTGCCTTGAAGTTTTACTAACAAGCGACCAAGGATTTCCATCAAACATCTTCCCTATTTGTTGTTTATTCTGGGAAGCGTAGGGGTCAAAAAGCTATGGTTACCTCTCTTTCTTTTTGGCTGAAAAGCATCATCCGTTTGGCATACGAGACTGCTGGACAGCAGCCGCCTGAAAAAATTACAGCTCACTCTACTAGAGCGGTGGCTTCCACATGGTCTTTTAAGAACGATGCTTCTGTTGAACAGATTTGTAAGGCTGCGACTTGGTCCTCCCTTCATCATACCTTTTACAAATTTTACAAATTTGATACCTTTGCTTATTCTGAGGCTATTTTTGGGAGAAAAGTTCTTCAAGCAGTGGTGCCTTCCGTTTAGGTATCTGTCTTGTCCCTCCCGTTCATCCGTGTCCTGTTGCTTTGGTATTGTATCCCACAAGTAAGGATGAATCCGTGGACTCGTCGTATCTAGTAGAAGAAAAGGAAATTTATGCTTACCTGATAAATTGATTTCTTCTACGATACGACGAGTCCACAGCCCTCCCTGTCATTTTGGACAGATTATATTTTTATTTTTCAAACTTCAGTCACCTCTGCACCTTTTTAGTTTCTCCTTTTTCTTCGTATACCTTCGGTCGAATTACTGGGGGGTGGAGTCAAGGGGGGAGCTATATAGACAGCTCTGCTGTGGTGCACTTTGCCACTTCCTGTTAGCAGGAGGATAATATCCCACAAGGATGAATCCGTGGACTCGTCGTATCGTAGAAGAAATCAATTTATCAGGTAAGCATAAATTTCCTTTTTATGTTGCTTTAAGTTGAACGTTCAGACTGGGATCAGAGCACTATGTAAGGAGTAATGATGCAAGGGATCCCACAGTGGTGTTGTGCCATGCATGGCCACAATTACTAGATAAATTAGGCAATGTCACATATTTATTTTATTGTTTCAATCAGAAGTATTTTCACTTACAGTAGTAAGAAGAAAACCAATTTCTTCTTTTTTTTTTCTTCCATCACATGCATGCATCAAACATAGAACACTGTTCAAAAGTATAGCATCTGGTGTTATCTTCTTGGTTTTATACTGAATTAACAAGACCAAAAGAAAATAAGAATACCTTACAAATAAAACTGTATTAAATTATTATTTGGATTATTGTTAATTTAGGAGAATAGGATTAAAAATATTGGTAAATACACCATCTACTTTAATGCCAATAAGTCTCCAAATGCCAATTAAATTGCATTTAATCGTGTCTTACATTTATACAGTAAAACATTAGTGTTGTTTTTATTCTAATTGTTTATGTGAATGATTTTTACAACAAATCATACTTTCTACATATATTTTTCATGTAAATAGTAGTTTTCAATTCTATACATCCTTACAGTTTATAGTCAACATATTTAATCCATTTAGACCAAAAGATAACTAAACAAGACTTAATTCAAAACACCTATACTATAAGCAAATGTGAAATAACAAATTTATATGAAAGGTATATAACACAGTTCTTGTTTAATTTAATTAAAAAAAAAGCAGTGGCTTATACCTAATATAAATTATTGCAATCTGTATTATTTATCACTTAAAAATAAGTTAATATTGTATTTATTTATTTTTAAACTTAATTTGTTTAGGGGTCCATTACTTCCTATAACAGCCCCACAAGGGGGCTGTGGACTCTACAGAAAGGCAAAAGAGTAGATTAACCTTTGAAGTGGTTGCTAGGAGACACCTGCAATTGCTCCAGTAAGTTTATTGCCCTTTCTCAGTCAAGGACTTGCTGGAAAATGCATGTGACAATAGAACTTAAGTTCTGTAATGTCAGCTCACTTATCTCACTAAAGGCAATGGCTACACGGTGTATTTCTAAGTGCTCATTTTGCAAGAAACAATTAATTTTTTGCTGTTTTTTTTAACACAATCTGTTTCTTTTTTATGTTTACTTCGATCTGAATATATGATATATATATATATATATATATATATATCACTAAAGGAGCAGTGGTTCATACCCCTTGAATGCAATAGCTTATGTTTATATGGTACAGCATAAATATGTTGGATTACAAAATACATTTTTATACAATTAAACACTCTGTATACGTACATGGCAATTTAAAGTACAAAGTATAACATCAAAATAGCTTTGCTTTTACTGTACATTATTTCAGAATCTCACATTAGTCTGATAACCAACAATGTTGCTGTTATAAGGATGGGGGGCAGTGCAGGGCAGCTAGCAGAGTTTTTCAGGCCTGCACTATTTGCTTTAGGTGGGCCATTGCAGTCATCAGAGAAGCAACATTCCACAGTGGCACCATTACCGCTCTGGCGAGCATGATCACAGAAAGATTTATAGGAACAAGACTTGATGACGCTATCTGCGAAGAAAAACAAAAAGTAATTATTATTTATACAGTTTAAATTGACTAAAGATATAGAAGAAGAAATATGTGGAAGAAAAAGTGATTGTGGGTGGGTGTGTAGAGACCAAAGTACTAGTGTTTTGTACATTCAAAGTTCTTAGAAATGTTTCTTGATTAAGCGTTCATCATCAACAAAAATTCCAAACAATCTTTATTTCTTGAGATTACATTTATATGTAGTATCTGTCTTCTGCATATATTAAAACTGATCTACACATCTTCATTTTAGACTAATTTTACATACATAAGTACACACACTACTTTGTTACTTTACAAACTGGTGTTTAATTTGTAACTGAGCACAATATTTTGCTCCTGCTTCTACAGGTATGGGGGAAAAGCCAGATTAGAACAGGCTGACATATAATACAGCAAATTATTAAAAGTGAGATGTCTTTAAAGACCCATCAGAACCTTTTTTTAGATGAAAAACTTGTAATTATAAATAGAAGTCTAAGGGGCCTATCTATGAAGCTCCGAATGGAGCTTGATGCCCCGTGTTTCTGGCGAGCCTGCAGGCTCGCCAGAAACAGCAGTTATGAAGCAGCGGTCACAAAGACCGCTGCTCCATAACCCTGTCCACCTGCTCTGAGCAGGCGGACATATATCGCCGGAATTCAACCTGATCGAGTACGATCGGGTTTATTGACACCTCCCTGCTGGTGGCCCATTGGCCGCGAGTCTGCAGGGGGCGGCGTTGCACCAGCAGCTCTTGTGAGCTGCTAGTGCAATGCTGAATACGGAGAGCGTATTGCTCTCTGTATTCAGCGAGGTCTGGCGGACCTGATCCGCACTGTCGGATCAGGTCCGCCAGACTTTGTTAAATAGAGGCCTAAGTATCCATTCTGGTAAAAAACAAACAAAACAAAAAAAACATTCAGTGCAAAAAAGAAAAATAATGTCCGTTTCTTTTGTATAATGATGATAGTTCATAGGCCTCCATAACATGTGGGATATAATTCCCACCACTAGGAGGAGGCAAAGAACCCACATGGGGGCCTAGTTATCAAGCCGTCAACCTCAAATACGCTGGAATTCCGCAGCGTATTTGTGGCGAGGCTGATTCGCCTTAGTTATCAAAGGCTCGAGACCGGCAAAAGTAGAATTTTGTGACGTAATCTTCGATCCGCCAGACTCAGTCCGACACAGATCGATTCTTGCGTCACTCCAGATGTTCCGCACACAAGTGCGGCACAATCTGACTACTTTTGCTAGTTATCAAAAAACTAGCAGGTACGCTCGGCACTTTTACGGCCCAGCGTACCTGGTTTTCAAAGCGCCAGCCTGGAGGCGGCGGATCCCATAGGAATCAATGGGAGTCTGACCATAGCGAAAGTACAAGTTCGCTGCTTCCCGACATCCCATTGATTTCTATGGGAGCTGTCTGCACCTAACACCCTAACATGTACCCCGAGTCTAAACACCGCTAATCTGTCCCCCCTACACCGCCGCAACTAAATAAAGTTATTACCCCCTAAACCGCCGCTCCCGGAGCCCACCGCAAGCTACTCTATACATATTAACCCCTAAACCGCCGCCTCCCGGAGCCCACCGCAAGCTACTCTATACATATTAACCCCTAAACCGCCGCCTCCCGGAGCCCACCGCCACCTACATTATACCTATTAACCCCTATCCTGCCCCCCTATACCGCCGCCCTCTATAATAACGTTATTAACCCCTAAACCTAAGTCTAACACTAACCCTAATGCCCCCTTTACTTAAATATTAATTAAATAAATCTAAATAATATTTCTATTATTAACTAAATTAATCCTATTTAAAACTAAATGCTTACCTGTAAAATAAACCCTAATATAGCTACAATATAAATAATAATTATATTCTAGCTATCTTAGGATTTATTTTTATTTTACAGGTAACTTTCAATTTATTTTAACTAGGTCCAATAGCTATTAAATAGTTATTAACTATTTAATAGCTTACCTAGCTAAAATAAAGAGAAATTTACATGTAAAATAAAAACTAACCTAAGTTACAATTACACCTAACACTACACTATACTTTAATATATTATTCCTATTTAAAACTAAATACTTACCTATAAAATAAACCCTAAGATAGCTGCAATATAATTAATAATTACATTGTAGCTATCTTAAGATTTATATTTATTTTACAGGTAACTTTGTATTTATTTTAGCTAGTTAGAATAGTTATTAAATGGTTATTAACTATTTAATAACTACCTAGCTAAAAGAAATACAAAATTACCTGTAAAATAAATCCTAACCTAAGTTACAATTAAACCTAATACTACACTATCATTAAATTAATTAAATAAACTACCTACAAATAACTACAATTAAATACAATTACATAAACTAACTAAAGTACAAAAAATAAAAAAAGCTAAGTTACAGAAAATAAAAAAATAAGTTACAAACATTTTACAAATATTACAACAATTTTAAGCTACTTACACCTAATTTAAGCCCCCTAATAAAATAACAAACCCCCCCAAAATAAAAAAATGCCCTACCCTATTCTACATTAAATAAAGTTCAAAGCTCTTTTACCTTACCAGCCCTTAAAAGGGCCATTTGTGGGGGCATGCCCCCAAAAGTTCAGCTCTTTTGCCTGTAAATGAAAAATACAATCCCCCCCCAACATTAAAACCCACCACCCACATACCCCTAATCTAACCCAAACCCCCCTTACAAAAACCTAACACTAATCCCCTGAAGATCATCCTACCTTGAGTCGTCTTCACTCAGCCGAGCAGCGATGGAACCCAAGTGGACATCCGGACCGGCAGAAGTGATCATCCAAGGGGCGCTGAAGAAATCTTCCATCCGATGAAGTCATCATCCAGGCGGCGCTGAAGAAGTCTTCGATCCGGGCGATGTCATCTTCCAAGCCGGGTCTTGAATCTTCCTTCCGCCAACGCGGAACCTCCTTCTTCACCGACGGACTACGATGAATGAAGGCTCCTTTAAGGGACGTCATCCAAGATGGCGTCCCCTCAATTCCGATTGGCTGATAGGATTCTATCAGCCAATCGGAATTAAGGTAGGAAAAATCTGATTGGCTGATGGAATCAGCCAATCAGATTAAGCTCACATTCTATTGGCTGTTCCGATCGGATTGAACTTGAATCTGATTGGCTGATTCCATCAGCCAATCAGATTTTTCCTTCCTTAATTCCGATTGGCTGATAGAATCCTATCAGCCAATCGGAATTGAGGGGACGCCATCTTGGATGACGTCCCTTAAAGGAGCCTTCATTCGTCGTAGTCCGTCGGTGAAGAAGGATGTTCCGCGGCGGCGGAAGGAAGATTCAAGACCCGGCTTGGAAGATGACATCGCCCGGATCGAAGACTTCTTCAGCGCTGCCTGGATGATGACTTCATCGGATGGAAGATTTCTTCAGCGCCCCTTGGATGATCACTTCTGCCGGTCCGGATGTCCACTTGGGTTCCATCGCTGCTCGGCTGAGTGAAGACGACTCAAGGTAGGATGATCTTCAGGGGATTAGTGTTAGGTTTTTGTAAGGGGGGTTTGGGTTAGATTAGGGGTATGTGGGTGGTGGGTTTTAATGTTGGGGGGGTTGTATTTTTCATTTACAGGCAAAAGAGCTGAACTTTTGGGGGCATGCCCCCACAAATGGCCCTTTTAAGGGCTGGTAAGGTAAAAGAGCTTTGAACGTTATTTAATTTACAATAGGGTAGGGCATTTTTTTATTTTGGGGGGGTTTGTTATTTTATTAGGGGGCTTAGATTAGGTGTAAGTAGCTTAAAATTGTTGTAATATTTGTAAAATGTTTGTAACTTATTTTTTTATTTTCTGTAACTTAGCTTTTTTTATTTTTTTTATTTTAGTTAGTTTATGTAATTGTATTTAATTGTAGTTATTTGTAGGTAGTTTATTTAATTAATTTAATGATAGTGTAGTGTTAGGTTTAATTGTAACTTAGGTTAGGATTTATTTTACAGGTAATTTTGTATTTCCTTTAGCTAGGTAGTTATTAAATAGTTAACAAACTATTTAATAACTATTCTAACTAGCTAAAATAAATACAACGTTACCTGTAAAATAAATATAAATCCTAAGATAGCTACAATATAATTATTATTTATATTGTAGCTATCTTAGGGTTTATTTTACAGGTAAGTATTTAGTTTTAAATAGGAATAATTTATTTAATGATAGTGTAGTGTTAGGTGTAATTGTAACTTAGGTTAGTTGTTATTTTACAGGTTAATTTCTCTTTATTTTAGATAGGTAGGTATTAAATAGTTAATAACTATTTAATAACTATTGTACCTAGTTAAAATAAATTGAAAGTTGCCTGTAAAATAAAAATAAATCCTAAGATAGCTACAATATAATTATTATTTATATTGTAGCTATATTAGGGTTTATTTTAAAGGTAAGTATTTAGTTTTAAATAGGATTAATTTAGTTCATAATATAAATATTATTTAGATTTATTTAATTAATATTTAAGTTAGGGGGGCGTTAGGGTTAGTGTTAGACATCAGTTTAGGGGTTAATACATTTATTACAGTGGCGGCGTCGTAGTGGGGGGCAGGATAGGGGTTAATAAATTTATTATAGGTGGCGACGGTGTAGGGGGGCAGGATAGGGGTTAATAGGTTTAATATAGGTTGCGGCGGGTTCAGGGAGCGGCAGTTTAGGGGTTAAACTATTTATTTAGTTGCGGCGAGGTGCGGGATCAGCAGGATAGGGGTTAATAATTTTATTATAGAGGGCGACGGTATAGGGGGGGCAGGATAGGGGTTACTAGGTATATTGTAGGTGGCGGTGAGCTCCGGGAGCGGCGGTTTAGGGGTTAATACATTTATAAGAGTTGCAGCAGGGTCTAGGAGCGGCGGTTTAGGGGTTATTAACTTTATTGAGTTGCGGGAGGCTCCGGGGGCGCCGGTATAGGGGGTAGAACAGTGCAGTTTAGTGTGGGTGCTTAGTGACAGGCTAGCAATAAAGCTGGGAAAAAGCCGAAGAGCAGCGAGATCGGATGAGTGATAACTCTCACAGTCCGCTGCTCATCGCCCCGCGGCTTTTTGACAGATTTATTTGATAACTTAGGCGAACGTATTCAAGGTCCGCAGCGGCGGAGGTAGGCGAGCTTAGGCAGACGTATTGGGCCGGCAAAGCCAGAAAAGTAGACGGCTTGATAACTACCCCCCATGATCTTAAATCCCTCCAACCTCCCATCTCTCTTCAGTTTTGTTATTGACCTCCCAGGAGTAGGTTGAGAATATATGTGTTCTAGCTACTTGCTTACGGATTTATATATGGAAGTTCAGATAAATGTGAGACTTTTTTTTCCTGAATTCAGGAACATAATTGTACTACATAAGAATGTCTCTTTCCTTCCAAGAAAATATTCTATTTTGTTCTGATTTTGACTCAATTAATAAGACCTAATAATCATTATAATTCCTTTCATTACTCAGGAGATCAGAAGCCCTCCTCTGCTCATTGGTTAAAGCCCTCCAAGCCGGCCTGTATCTTCCTTGGTAAAGAACAAACAGTCCAAGATGTCAAATGCCAATTCCAAATCTGCATGAAGGTACGGCCACTAGACCAGAATATTTTCTGGTAGGGGGCAGACTGAGTCTTTTCTAGTCAGTCAAGGACTCTTGGGTTTAAAACATTGTGTCCCAGGGTTACAGGATAGGCTTTTGCTCCAGGCCTCATTGAGGATGATTCCATCTGTCTCATGTCCCCAAAAATCCTGTAAAGGCAGCTGCCTTTATGCAGTGTGTTAAGGATTTAGAGGAAATGGGAGTTATCATCCAGGACCTGTGTCTCAACAAGGTTAGGGGTTTTACTCCAATCTGTTCATTGTTTCAAAGAAGGAAGGGACTTTCAGACCAATTTTAGACTTGAAAACCCTGAACACGTTTGTCAGAGTTCCCACTTTCAAGATAGAAACAATCTTACTTTTAATCCAACAGGTTACATTCATGACTTCTATAGACCTCAAGGATGCATACCTGCAATTTCCTATAGACACAGATCACCACCAATTCCTAAGGTTTGCATTCCTAGACAAACTCTATCAATTTGTCGCCCTTCCATTAGGTCAGGTTACAGCTCCACTTATTTTTAAAAAGGTGCTATGAGCACTGTTGTTGGTGATATCTTAGTGCACACTCCTAACCTATCTCTAGCTATTGTCCATGCTCAAAGTCTCCTTTCCTGCCTCCATTTAAGATCCCTTTGTCTATCTATGCTCAATCAGTAGTCAAAGAATTATCTGCAATTGGAACAGCAGATTGCTCTGGATTTGTTGTCCATCAGACCATCTCTTTCTTGGTGGATACAATGTCTTTCTGTGACACTTGGGGCATCCTTTTTTAACCCAACATGGGCTACTGTGACAACGGACACCAATCTTTCAGGCTGAGGCACTGTCTGGAATTCTCAAAGAGCACAAGGAATTTGGTTCACTCTGGAGGCAAGGTTGACAATCAACATTCTGGAGCTTTGAGAAATTCTTCTGGCTCTTCAGTCCTGTCTCCTGTTAAGAGAGGAAAGATTTATCCATTTCCAGTGGGACAATATCACGGCGGTGGCCTATATAAATCATCAAGGGGGAACCCGTAGTCCACTGGTTATGCAGGAAGTGTCTTGGGCAGAGAGGAATCAATGCTCTCTGTAAGCAGTTCACATTCAAGGAGGGAACAATTGGGAAGTGGGTTACCTAAGCCATTAAATGATAGACGCCTTGGTGTGTCCATGGAACTTTCATCTAGCATACCTGTTTCTTCCGTTTCTTCTACTTCCAAGAGTAATTGCTTGAATCAAACAGGAATCAGTTTCGGTAATCCTGATTGCTCTTGCCTTGCTCCTCAGAACATGGTATGCAGATCTAGTGCAGATGTATGCTTCTCCTCCATTGCTTCTTCCTCTAAGACAAGATTTATTTTCTCAAGGGCCTCTTTTCAATCATGATCTCAAATCTCTACGTTTGACGGTGTGGAGGTTGAACTTCTAGTCTTAAGACATAGAGGGTTCTCTGATTCAGTTATTGACACTCTGATTCAGTCCAGAAAACCCATTATTCAAAAGATTTATCACAACATTTGGAGGCAATACTTTAAATGGTGCTCTTTCAGAGGATTTTCTTGGTATTCCTTCAGGATTCCAAGAATTCTTCAGTTTTTACAAGATGGCCTTGACAAGGGTTTGTCTGCTAGCTCCCTTAAAGGTTACATTTCTGCTTAATCTGTTCTATTTCATAGAAAAGAAGCTGAACTTTCTTATGTTCAGACTGTTGTCCAGGATAGAATCTAGTTCCTTCTGTTATACAAGGTCCTCCTTTTTAGAAAAGGCTTTTCTTGTTAGCAATTTCCTCAGCTAGGAAAGTTTCTGAGTCATCAGATTTATCCAGTGATTCTCCATTTTTAGTTTTTCACAAAGATTAAGCTGTACTTTTTAGTAAATATGATTTTGGAAAATATCACTTGGGAGATTGTTGTTCCTTCTTTGTGTCCAGATCCTGCTAATTCTAAGGAAACACGTTTACATAATCTTAATGTGGTCAGAGCATTGAAGTTTTATCTTCAAGCTACTAAGGTGTTCAAACAATCTTGTCCATTATTCTGGGACTCATAAGGGGCAGATGGATACTACTGCAGCTTTGGCCTCTTGCCTCAAATCGGTAATTTACAAGGCTAACTTGGTGTTGGGAAAGTTGCCCCGGTAAATGTATCACAGTTGATACTTCAAGATCTGTTGCTACTTCCGGGGCTTTCAAAAATGATGGAGCAGATCTCTGCATAGCTTTTCAAAATGTTACCTTGTTCAGGTTGTGGTGTTTGATAAATAGGAACTGCCTTAAAATCATCCCACCTGTTCCGTAACATGGATTATCTGCTTGAAATGACACAAAACCCCAAATTTTTCTCTCATAATTCAAATAGAGCATGCAATTTTAAGCAACTTTCAAATTTACTCCTATTATAATTTCTTCTTCGTTCTCTTGCTATCCTATGCAGGAATGTAAACATAGGAGCCGGCCCATTTTTGATAGAAAGAG
Source organism: Bombina bombina (assembly GCF_027579735.1). NCBI lineage: Eukaryota > Metazoa > Chordata > Amphibia > Anura > Bombinatoridae > Bombina > Bombina bombina. Next base: position 778,309,074 of record NC_069504.1, read on the forward strand.
AACGAAGATAAATTGATAATAGGAGTAAATTAGAAAGTTGCTTAAAATTGCATGCTCTATCTGAATCATGAAAGAAAAAAATTGGATTCAGTGTCACTTTAATCCCACGTTATTGAGCCCTATGGATTGTGATCATCATATTAAAGAAAACAATAGAGGTGCGGGGCCTATGGACTAATATCATCCCGAAAGAAAATAATTTATCAGTTAAGCATAAATTTTGTTTTTGCAAGTATCAACATGAACCTAATTCAGCCATTCTACAAAACTGGGGGGGGGGGGGGGAGACAATGAGAAACATGCACACCATGTAATCCATTTTCAAGCGTGCATTTTAAGGGGAAAAAAATAATTTTGCCCAAAAGGCCTAGAAAGCCTCTTTTCAAGTAGCCACACCAACCAAATGTACCATTACATAAGACTCAATAAGTGACTACATTTAATCATTCCACTAGGCTAAAGAGTGAGACAAACAAGACCGGCCACAGAAGTGACCATTCCAGGCAAAAAAATGTTTTGTTGCAAAATGTGTTTTATTTCCTAAAATAATCACTTGGGTGTGGTTTCCGTGATAGGGTGTTTGCTAAGTGTTATTCACATTAACTAATTTTTAAATTTCTGATATGTTTAAAGTGAACAGCTTAATGTAGCTTGTAAGCTTACATAGTAACATAGTAGATGAGGTTGAAAAAAGACCAAAGTCCATTGAGTTCAACCTATACAAATCTAATATACTTCCAAAATGCTCCAGTTGATCTTAAATTAATCCCATTAAAATGTGACCCATTTAACCCAAGCATTCATATACATGAATTCTGTTTCTAGCCAGAAATGTATCCAAACTATTTTTAAATGTATCTAAGGCATTGGCATTCACTACCTCCTTTGGTAATGAGTTCCACAATTTTATTGCTCTTACAGTGAAAAAACGTTTCAGTTGCAGGATATTGAATCTCCTTTCCTTCAGCCTTAAATTGTGACCTCTTGTCAGAAACAATTTTCTTTGAATAAGCAGAGCTTCTGCCATCTTTGTATATGGGCCTTGAATATATTTATATAAAGTAAACATGTCACCTCTCAAGCCCCTTTTTTCTAAAGAAAACAGGCCCAGTTTGGCTAACCTCTCCTCATAGCTTAAATTCTCCATTCCCCTTATTAGCTTTGTGGCCCTTCTCTGAACTTTTTCTAGGTCTGCAATGTCTTTTTTTGAGATCGGTCCCCAGAACTGCACTCCATACTCAAGGTGAGGTCTTACCAAGAATGTATACAGTGACTGAATTATGCTTTCCTCCCTTGAATTAATGCCTCTTTAATATATGCTAGTATCTTATTATCCTTTGAAGCCACTACCCTGCATTGTGCAACCATCTTTAGCTTATTATCTATTACTACGCCCAAATTCCTTTCCTACTCTGATTGACTAAGTCTTGTCCTATTTTAATAATACGTTGCCTGCTTATTTTTACTCTCAAACTGTAGAACCTTGCATTTTCCCGTATTAAATCTCATTTTCCATTTACCTGCCTATACTTCTAATTTTGCAGATCCCCTTGTAACAAAAGCTCATTCTGCTCTGACCTAATGACCTTACATAACTTGGTATCATCTGCAAAAATAGAGCTGCTGCTATTTAATCCTTGCTTCAAGTCATTAATAAAAATATTAAAAAGAACAGGGCCCAATACTGATCACTGGCGGACTCCACTGATTACCTTTGTCCAGTCTGAGTATGATCCATTTACTACTACTCATTGCTCCCTATTTTATCCAATTATTTATCCCTGAGCTACCATTTTCAGCCTATTCCCAGTCACTTAATTTTGTACATTAATCTCTCATGTGGCACTGTATCAAACGCCTTTGCAAAATCTAAGTATATCACATCAACTGATTCCCCTTTATCTATATTTTTACTTCCTTCCTTGTAGAATCTAATTAGATTAGTTTGACATGATTTATTTCTCATAAAACCATGCTGATTTGAACTCATAATTTTGTTTACACGAATATACTCATCAATATAATCCCTTATAATCCCTTCAAGTATCTTCCCCACTATTGATGTCAGATTAACTGGTCTATAGTTTCCTGGATCAGCCCTGCTTCCCTTTTTTGAAGAGTGGCACCACATCAGCTTTACGCCAATCCTGGGGTACTATGCCTGAGGATAATGGCCTCTAGTTATCAAGCTCCGTACGTACCTGCCATCGCTGGCCTCAATACGCAAGCCTAAGCTCGCCTCACATCGCCGCCGCGGACCTGAATACGCTTGCCAAAGTTATAAAAAAAGCTGTCAAAAAGCCGTGCACCAAGTATGGGGCAATGAGCAGCGGACTGTGATAGTTATCACTCATCCGATCTCGCTGCTCTTCGGCTTTTTTACAGCTTTATTGATAAGCTGTCACTAAGCACCCACACTAACTATACTGTTCTACCCCCTATACCGGCGCCCCCGGAGCCCCCCCGCAACTATATAAAGTTATTAACCCCTAAACCGCCGCTCCTAGACCCCGCCGCAACTATAATAAATGTATTAACCCCTAAACCGCCGCTCCCGGACCCCGCCGCCACCTACATAATACCTATTACCCCTATCCTGCCCCCCCATACCTCCGCCACCTATAATAAAGTTATTAACCCCTATCCTGCGGATCCCGGACCCCGCCGCAACTAAATAAATTGTTTAACCCCTAAACCGCCGCTCCCGGACCCCGCCGCCACCTATATTAAACTTATTAACCCCTAATCTGCCCCCCCTACACCGTCGCCACCTATAATAAATTTATTAACCCCTATCCTGCCCCCCCACACCGCCGCAACCTATAATAAAATTATCAACCCCTAAACCTAAGTCTAAAACTAACCCTAACACCCCCCTAACTTAAATATGAATTAAATAAATCTAAATAAATATTACTCTTATTAAATTAGTTATTCCTATTTAAAACTAAATACTTACCTATAAAATAAACCCTAATATAGCTACAATATTACTAATAAATATATTGTAGGTATTTTAAGATTTATATTTATTTTACAGGCAACTTTGTATTTATTTTAACTAGGTACAATAGCTATTAAATAGTTATTAACTATTTAATAACTACATAGTTAAAAGAAATACAAAATTACCTGTAAAATAAATCCTAACTTAAGTTACAATTAAACCTAACACTACACTATCATTAAATTAATTAAATTAATTAACTACAAGTAGCTACAATTAAATACAATTAAATAAACTAACTAAAGTACAAAAAAACAAACACTAAATTACAGAAAATAAAAAAAGATTACAAGAATTTTAAACTAATTATAATAGTTTTGTACTTTAGTTAGTTTATTTAATTGTATTTAATTGTAGCTACTTGTAGTTAATTAATTTAATTTATTTAATGATAGTGTAGTGTTAGATTTAATTGTAACTTAGGTTAGGATTTATTTTACAGGTAATTTTGTATTTCTTTTAGCTAGGTAGTTATTAAATAGTTAATAACTATTTAATAGCTATTGTATCTAGTTAAAATAAATACAAAGTTGCCTGTAAAATAAATATAAATCCTAAAATAGCTACAATGTAATTATTAATAACATTGTAGCTATCTTAGGGTTTATTTTACAGGTAAGTATTTAGTTTTAAATAGGAATAATTTATTTAATGATAGTGTAGTGTTAGGTGTAATTGTAACTAAGGTTAGTTTTTATTTTACAGGTAAATTTGACTTTATTTTATCTAGGTAGCTATTAAATAGTTAATAACTATTTAATAGCTATTGTACCTAGTTAAAATAAATTTAAATTTGCCTGTAAAATAAAAATAAATCCTAAAATAGCTACAATATAATTATTAGTTATATTGTAGCTATATTAGGGTTTATTTTATAGGTAAGTATTTAGTTTTAAATAGGAATAACTAATTTAATAAGAGTAATATTTATTTAGATTTATTTAATTAATATTTAAGTTAGGGGGTGTTAGGGTTAGTGTTAGACTTAGGTTTAGTGGTTAATGATTTTATTATAGGTTGCGGCGGTGTAGGGGGGGCAGGATAGGGGTTAATAAATGTATTATAGGTGGCAGCAGTGTAGGGGGGCAGCATAGGGTTAATAGGTATTATGTAGGTAGCGGCGGGGTCCGGGAGCGGCGGTTTAGGGGTTAATATAATTATTATAGTTGCGGCGGCGTCCAGGAGCGGCGGATTAGGGGTTAATAAATTTATTAGAGTGGCGGTGGGCTCCGGGAGCGGCGGTTTAGGGGTTACCATGTTTAATATAGGTGGCGGCGGTGTAGGGGGGCAGATTAGGGGTGTTTAGACTCGGGGTACATGTTAGGGTGTTAGGTGTAGACAGCTCCCATAGGAATCAATGGGATGTCGGGCAGCAGCGAACATGAGACTCCCATTGATTCCTATGGGATCTGCCGCCTCCAGGGCGGCAGATTGAGAACCAGGTACGCTGGGCCGGAAAAGTGCCGAGCATACCTGGTAGTCATTTGATAACTTCCAAAAGTAGTCAGATTGTGCCGAACTTGCGTTCGGAACATCTGGAGTGACGTAAAAATCGATCTGTGTCGGACTGAGTCTGGCGGATCGAAGCTAACGTCACTAGATTCTACTTTTGCCGGTGTGTAAGGCTTGATAACTTAGGCGAATCAGCCTCGCCACAAATACGCTGCGGAATTCCAGCGTATTTGAGGTTGACGGCTTGATAACTAGAGGCCAAGGAGTCTTGAAAAATTAAGAGTAGAGTTTTGTCTATAAAAGTGCTAAATTCCCGTAAAACCCTTGGGTGTATTCCATCTGGGCCTGGAGTTTTATTTACTTTAATATTATCCATTTTTTTTCCTGATATTCTCTAGACATAACCCAGTTATAGGTATGGGCGGGCATGTTCTAGTTTGTTCCAAAGTATCCTCCATTGGTTCCTCTCTTGTGTATACTGAAGAAAAGAATTGGTTTAGTACCTCAGCCTTCTCCCTGTCACTGTTAATCATGTCCTTCTTAGATGTTTTACTATTTATGTACTTAAAGAACCTTTTAGGGTTTGACTTAGAATCCTTTGAAATTCATCTTTCATTTGAAATGTTTGCTAATTTTGTGCATGCTTTGTTACATTCCTTATAAATGTGGTATGTTTTATTTTCTTTGAATAATTGATATGCCCTATTTTTTTCCTAATTTCTCTTAACACATTTTTATTTAGCCCCACATTGGCTTTGATGTATTTATTTTACGTTTATAACCATATGGTATGTGTTGATATGTATATTTATTTAACATATTTTTATTAGAGAATACTTTGTCCCAATTTATGTTATTTAATGATTTCCTTAAAGGGAGAGTCAACACCAGAATGTTTGTTGTTTAAAAAGATAGATAATCCCTTTATTACCCATTCCCCAGTTTTGCATAACAAACACAGTTATAATGATACACGTTTTACCTCTGTAATTACCTTGTATCTAAGCCTCTGCAGACTGACCCCTTATTTGAGTTCATTTGACAGATTTGCATTTTAGCCAATTAGTGCTTACTCCTCGGTAAATTCACATGCGTGAGCTCAATGTTATCTATGTGAAACACATGAACTAATGCCCTCTAGTGATGAAAAACTGTCACATTAGAGGCGGCCTTCAAGGTCTAAGAAATTAGCATATGAGCCTCCTAAACTTTAACTAAGAATACCAAAAGAACAAAGCAAAATTGGTGATAAAAGTAAATTGGAAAGTTGTTTAAAATTACATGCCCTAGATCTATCAGATCTATCAGATACACTAGATCTATCAGCTCAGGAATAGAGCATTAGAACTATATATTGTTTAAGAAAATAACAAAGAATAAATAAAAAGAATGCAGGTCTTTATTTTAGGGAAGGCCCGTGTCCTCTGGCTGACACGAGTCGTGGGTTTAAATCCTCCCCCTGTATGGAAAAGCCCTACCCCCTTTTTTTTTTCTCTTTTTTCTTCTTCTCTCTCTCTATATTTAAAATATTTCAATGGGGGACAAATGTAAAATAGTATCTTGGAATGTAGGTGGCATATCTACTCCTATTAAAAGAAAGGCGATTCTTACCCAGCTGCAAAAAGAACAAACTGATATAGGTCTTATCCAGGAAACTCACCTAACTGCAGAAGAATCTTTAAAATTAAAATCATCCTTGGTCAAAGAAGTATACTTTGCATCCAGTGTCAAGAGAAAGAGGGAGGTAGCAATAATGATAGGGAAAAAAATTAAGTCTGAAATTGTGCATTTTGAGGCCGATCCAGGGGGGAGATATGTCCTTTTGAAGATAAAGATTGCGCAGAGAATGTACACGTTGTGTAACACATATGGCCCCAATGTTTTTGATTCAGAATTTTGGAATGCTTTACAAGCTAAACGTTTATCATATTCGGAGGGCTATCTAATTATCGGTGGCGATTTTAACATGGCACCACAATGTCCAATAGACAGGCTAAGACGGAATGCCAAACAATTAAAACAGAAAAAAAGATCTGGAATCTAAGATGTTCAAAAAAATCACACAGAATCTAGAATTACGAGATATATGGAGATCTCAGAACCCTTCTTTTCAGAATTTTACTTGCCTGTCTAAGGTATATAAAACTCTCTCCAGAATCAATATACAGTGGGACCTCGGTTAACGCGCGCCTCGGTAAACGAAAAATCGGTTTACGAATTAAAATTTCTGAGAAAAAATGCCTCGGTTTACGAATTTTTCCCGCAATACGAAAAAAAGTGTCCTGGTTTATAGATCCGCCCCCCTGCCCCATGCGTGATTTGGAGCCATTGGCAGAAGATTTTGGAGCCTTTTGGAGCAGTTTTTGGAGCAGTTTTTGGAGCCTTTTTGGTGCATCTCAAGAAGTGGAAAGGTAGGGAGCTGAGCTTGGTTGTTTGCATGCCTTTTACTGTGTGTTCTGCATTCTGGGGGTGATTTCCATGCCAGCTCATGTGCTGTGCATGCCTGTTACAGCTCATCTGCTGTGCATGCCTGTTACAGCTCATCTGCTGTGCATGCCTGTTACAGCTCATCTGCTGTGCATGCCTGTTACAGCTCATCTGCTGTGCATGCCTGTTACAGCTCATCTGCTGTGCATGCCTGTTACAGCTCATCTGCTGTGCATGTCTGTTACAGCTCATCTGCTGTGCATGCCTTTTAGTGTGGTTTCCATGCCAGCTCATGTGCTGTGCATGCCTTTTTTGCATTGTGGGGTTGTTTTTCCATGCCAGCTCATGTGGGTGTAAAGCATTTTTAATTTTTTTTGCATACTTAGGGACGGTGGTGTCATGGCACCCAAGAAAGCAGCGGAAGCTGGGAAGAGGAAGAAGGAGATGATTCTGCTTGAGGACAAGAAGGAAATCATCAGGAAGCATGAAGGAGGAATGCGATTGACTGACCTTGCCAAAGAGTATGGAAGGAGTGCATCCACAATCGGTACAATCCTAAAAATGAAAGAGAAGATTACTGGGAGAGATGCAGCCAAGGGAGTCACCCGGGTCTCCAAGCAACGGCCACCTGTTCTGGAGGAGGTCGAGAAGTTGCTCCTGCTCTGGATTGAACAGAAGCAGCGTGCAGGGGACTCAGTGACCAAGGCGATCATCTGCGAAAAAGCCAAGGCCTTGCATGCTGACCTACTCAAACAACAGCCAGGAACGTCAGCAGATGCAGAAGGCTTCAAGGCCAGCAGAGGGTGGTTCGAAAGGTTCAAGAACAGATCTGGCATCCACAGTGTGGTCAGGCATGGAGAGGCTGCAAGTTCCGATGTTGCTGCAGCTGAAGATTTTGCTACGGAGTTCCTGGAAGTCATAGTTTCAGAGGGCTACCTTCCTCAGCAGGTCTTCAACTGCGACGAGACTGGACTCTTCTGGAAGAGGATGCCAAAGCGTACCTTCATCACAGAACAGGAGACCTCATTGCCTGGCCACAAGCCGATGAAGGACCGTCTTACCCTCCTGTTCTGCGCCAATGCCAGTGGGGACCTTAAGATCAAGCCCCTGCTTGTCTACCATTCAGAGACCCCACGGGCCTTCAAGAAACACAAGGTGAACAAGGAGCAGTTGAGCGTTTTGTGGCAGTCTAACCCAAAGGCTTGGGTCACACGCCTCTTGTTTGTGAAGTGGGTCAATGCGGTTTTTGGTCCTGCTGTGAAGAAGTACCTTGTGGATAATAACCTGCCACTCAAGGCCATGCTGCTCATGGACAATGCTCCTGCCCATCCTCCAGGCCTCGAGGAAGACTTGCTGGAGGACTTTAATTTCATCAAGGTCATGTTCCTTCCGCCTAACACCACCCCACTACTCCAGCCAATGGACCAGCAGGTCATCTCCAATTTTAAAAAAATCTACACAAGGGAGCTTTTACAGCGATGCTTTGAGATGACAGATCGCTCAAGCCTCACCCTCCATGAATTTTGGAGAGAGCATTTTGACATTGTGAGCTGTCTGCAGATTATCACCATGGCCTGGGCCGGGGTCAGCCAGACAAACCTAAATTCTGCTTGGCGCAACCTTTGGCCAGACTGTGTTGTAAAACCTGCCTCCAGTGCTTCTGCACCTGCACCAGAGTCAACAGTGTTGGAGGAAATTGTTTCCTTGGGGAGGACCATGGGCCTGGAGGTGACTGAGGAGGATGTCTACGAGCTGGTGGAGGAACACAACCGTGACCTAACCACCGAGGAGCTGGTGGAATTGCAGAAGGAGTCGATGGAGGAGCAGATCGCATTTGAGGAGGAGGAGGAAATGAGTGAGGAACAGCTCTCTTCCACGGAACTCAAGGAGGCATGCCAAATGTGGGTAAACCTACAGACTTTTGTACAGCAGCACCACCCAGATAAGGCTCTAGCCCACAGACTTGTGAGCAGTTTTGACACAGACATCATGTCCCCTTTCCGAGGGATGCTTAAAAGGCGCCAGAGGCAGCAGACAATGGAAAGGTTCCTACAAAAACAGCCTAGACATGAAGAAGAACCTGCTTGTGTTAGTGCTGCCCAATTGCCCTCGTCCTCCTCATCTTCCAAACAGTGTTGAAATTGTTTTGCTATTTTCCATGTTTTCCCTGTTGACGTGTTATTTATGTACAGTACAGTTAAAGTGTACTGTACCATGTTACCAACAGTCTGCCATGTTTTAAAAGTTGATGTGTGATGTTTTAAAACATAAAGTTGGATGTTTGAAATATTATGTACAGTATTTATGCCTTTAAAGTGCACTTTATAAAGAGTTTTAAAAAGATAAAATACTGTGTTTGACTTTTTTTTCTCACCTCCGGAACGCATTAATTGGTTTTCAATGCATTCCTATGGGAAACCGTGTTTCGGTTTACGAATTTTTCGAAATACGAAACGTCCCGGAGAACGGATTAATTTCGTAAACCGAGGTCCCACTGTATTCTTGATTGATGAACGTCTATTTATAGCAGGGGTGAAATCTGAAATAATGCCAATTTCTCTTGTTAAGTGTATCCAGTCCACGGATCATCCATTACTTATGGAATATATTCTCCTTCCCAACAGGAAGTTGCAAGAGTCCACCCACAGCAAAGCTGCTATATAGCTCCTCCCCTAACTGCCATATTCTGTCATTCTCTTGCAAGCCTCAACATAGATAGGAGGTTGTGAGAGTCTGTGGTGATTTATACTTAGTTTATTCTTCAATCAAAAGTTTGTTATTTTTAAATGGCACCGGAGTGTGCTGTTTTTCTCAGGCAGTATTTGGAAGAAGAATCTGCCTGCGTTTTTCTATGATCTTAGCAGACGTAACTAAGATCCATTTGCTGTTCTCACACATTCTGAGGAGTGAGGTACTTCAGGGGGAATGGCGTGCAGGTTTTCCTGCAGAAAAGGTATGTGCAGTAAAATATTTTTCTAGGAATGGAATTGACTAAGAAAATACTGCTGATACCGAAGTAATGTAAGTAAAGCCTTAAATGCAGCGATAGCGACTGGTATCAGGCTTATTAATAGAGATACATACTCTTATAAAAATGTGTTTTAAAACGTTTGCTGGCATGTTTAATCATTTTTTAACGTACATTGGTGATAACACTGTAATGTTGGTATAGCCTTAAATGCAGTAAAAGCGACTGGTATCAGGCTTATTAATAGAGATACATACTCTTGTAAAAATGTGTTTTAAAACGTTTGCTGGCATGATTAATCGTTTTTTAACATATGTTTGGTGATAAAACTTATTGGGGCCTAAGTTTTTTTCCACATGGCTGGCTTAAATTTTGCATAGAAACAGTTAACTGAAGCTTCCCACTGTTGTAATATGAGTGGGAGGGGCCTAATTAGCGCTTTTTTGCGCAGTTAAAATTACAAAATGGATCATCCAGATTCCCTCAGCAGTCCCATGAATACTACAGGACTTTTCTAAAGGGCTAAAAAGACTTCCAAAATCGTTTATAGGGAAGGTAATCCACAGCTCTGCTGTGGCAGTTTTGTTGTGTCTGTTTTTGTCATTTTTTTTATCTGTTTTTTGCATTAAGGGGTTAATCATCCATTGGCAAGTGGGTGCAATGCTCTGTTACCTTATTACATGTACTGTAAAAATTTCGTTTGTTTTACTGTCTTTTTTCACTGTTTTTCAAATTTTGACAAAATTTGTTTCTCTTAAAGGCACAGTAACGTTTTATATATTTGCTTGTTAACTTGATTTAAAGTGTTTTCCAAGCTTACTAGTCTCATTATTAGTCTGTTTTAACATGTCTGACATAGAGGAAGCTCTGTGTTCATTATGTTTTAAAGCCATGGTGGAACCCCATCTTAGAATGTGTACCAGATGTACTGATTTCATGTTAAACAATAAAGATCATTTTTTGTTTTTTAAAAACATTATCACCAGTGGATTCTGTCGTGGGGGTAGTTATGCCGACTAACTCTCCCCACGTGTCAGACCTTTTGATTCCCGCTTTAGGGACTCACGCTCAAATGGCGCCAAGTACATCAAGGGCACCCATAGCGTTTATTTTACCTGGGGATTCTGTCGAGGGGAAAGTTATGCCGACTAACTCTCCCCACGTGTCAGACCCTTCGACTCCCGCTTCAGGGACTCACGCTCAAATGGCGCCAAGTACATCAAGGGTGCCCATAGCGTTTATTTTACAAGACATGGCAAAGGTGGTGAATAATACTCTGGCAGCAGTATTAGTCAGACTACCTGAAATTAAAGGAAAGCAGATAGCTCTATGGGTAGATACAGAGCATACAGACGCTTTAAGAACCATGTATGATACTACCTCACAATATGCTTAGTCTGTGGGTGATTTTTTGACTCAGGGAAGATGATTTAACCTGATTCTGATATTTCTACATTTAAAATTTATGCTTGAGAACCTCCACTTGTCGCTCAGGGAGGCTTTGGCTGCTCTGAATGAATGTGTACAATCGCAGGGCCAGAGAAATTGTGTAGACTGGATAAATAATATGCAGTGCCGGTGTGTACTGATGTTTTTCCAATACCTAAAGAGGTTTACTAAAATATTTTTTTAATAAGGAATGGGATAGACCAAGTGTGCCGTTCTCTTCCCCTCCTATTTTTTAGAAGAATGTTTTCTAATAGTTACCGCCACACGGGACTTCTGGCAGACAGTTCCTAAGGTGGAGAGAAGAGTTTCTACTCTAGCTAAGCGTACCACTACCTCTGGCGAGGACAGTTGTGCTTTTTAGATCCAATGGATAAAAAATGTTTATTCAACAGGGTTTTTATCCTGCAGCCCCTTGCATACATTGCTTCTGTCACTGCTGCTGCGGCATTCTGGGTTGAGTCTCTTGATGAGGCTTTAAAGTTAGCGACTCCATTGGATGAATATATTTGACAAGCTTATGCTAGCCAATTCCTTTTTTTTCTGATGCCTTTGTTCATTTGACTAGACTAACGGCTAAGAATTCTGTTTTTTACTGTACTGGCGCGCAGAGCGCTATGGCTTATATCATGGTCAGCTGTCGTGACTTTAATAAATAAGCTACTTAACTTCCCCTCAAGGGGCAGACCCTATTCGGGCCTGGTTTGAAGGAGATTATTGCTTATATCACTGGAGGAAAAGGTCATGCCCTTCCTCAGGATAGGTCCAAATCAAGGGCCAAAAAAGGTCTAATTTTTGCTCAGTCCAAGGCGGTCTGGAGACAATCGGACCTGGAACAAAGATAAGCAGGCCAAGGAGCCTGCTGCTACCTCTAAGGCAGCATGAAGGAACGGACCCCTATCCGGTAACGGATCCTATAGGGGGCAGACTTTCATTCTTCGCCCAGGCATGGGCAAGAGATGCCCAGGATCCCTAGGCATTGGAATTTATATCCCAGAGATATCTTCTGGATTTCAAAGATTCCCCCCCCAAAAAAGGGGAGATTTCGCCTTTCGCAATTATCTGCAAACCAGATAAAGAAGGAGGCATTCTTACATTGTGTACGAGATCCATCCAGTTCCAAGAGAGGAACAGGGACAGAGTTTTTACTCAAATCTGTTTGTGGTTCCCAAGGTGAGGGAACCTTCAGACCTATTTTGGATCTAAAGATCTTAAACAAATTCCTGAGAATTCCGTCATTTCAGATGGAAACTATTCGTACCATCTTAACTATGATCCAGGAGAGTCAATAGAGGACTACAATGGATTTGCAGGATGCTTATCCTCACATTGGGATGCATAAAGATCACCTTCGTTTTTTCAGGTTTGCCTTTCTAGACAGGCATTACCAGTTTGTAGCTTTTTCCTTTGGGATATCTACAGCCCCAAGAATCTTTATGGAGGTTCTGGGGTCGCTTTGGCGTCCTTAGGCCGCGGGGCATAGAAGTGGCCCCTTATTTAGACGACATCCTGATACAGGCGTCAAACATCCAAATTGTCAAGTCTCATACGGACGTAGTACTGGCATTTCTGAGATCACATGGGTGGAAAGTGAACAAGGATAGAGTTTTCTATCCCCAATCTCAAGGTTTTCCCTCCTAGGGACTCTGATAGATTCTGTAGAAATGAAAATTTACCTGACGGAGTCCAGATTGTCAAAGTTTCTAAATTTCTGCCGTGTTTTTCATCCCATCCGCGCCCTTCGATGGCTCAGTACATGAATGAAATCGGCTTAATGGTAGCGGCAAGGGACATAGTACCGTTTGCACGTCTACATTTCAGACCACTGCAACTATGCATGCTCAGTCAGAGGAACGGGGATTACACAGATTTGTTCCCCTGTTTAACCTGGACCAAGAGACCAGAGATTCTCTTCTCTGGTGACTATATCAGGTCCATCTGTCCAAGGGTATGACCTTCCGCAGGTCAGATGGGACAATTGTTACAATAGATGCCAGCCTTTTAGGTTGGGATGCAGTCTGGAACTCCCTGAAGGCTCAGGGATAGTGGACTTAGGAGGAGACCCTCCTTCTAATAAATATTCTGGAACTGGGAGTGATATTCCATGCTCTTCAGACTTGGCCTCAGTTAGCAACTCTGACGTACATCATACTCAATCGGACAATATACACGACTGTGGCTTACATCAGCCATCAATGGGGAACAGAAGTTCCCTAGCGATGTTAGAAGTCTTACAATAATTCACTGGACAGAGACTCACTCTTGTCTATCAGCTATCCATATCCCAGGTGTTGAGAACTGGGAGGTGGATTTTCTAAGTCGTCAGACTTTTCTTCCGGGGGAGTGGGATTTCCTCCGGAGGTCAAGACCAAGCAGGAGAGGGCTTTGGTGTTTTTGACAGCGCCTGCGTAGCCACGCAGGACCTGGTATGCAGATCTGGTGGACATGTCATCCTTTCCATCACAGTCTCTGCTTCTGAGACAGGTCCCTCTACCTCAGGGTCCTTTCAACCTTCTAAATAGAATCAATCTGAGATGGACTGCCTGGAGACTGAACGCTTGATGTTATCAAAGCATGGCTTCTCCGAGTCAGCCATTGATACCTTAATACAGACATGAAAGCCTGTCTCTAGGGAAATTGAACATAGATATGGTGTAAATATCTGATTGTTATGAATCCAAGGGTTATTCATGGAGTAAAGTCTGGATTCCCAGGATATTATCTTTTCTCCAAGATGTTTTGGAGAAAAGGGTTGTCAGCTAATTCCTTAAAAGGGACAGATTTTTACTCTGTCTATTTTTTTGCACAAGCGTCTGGCAGGTATTCTAGACGTTCAGGCATTTGGTCAGGCTTTGGTTAGATCCAAGCCTGTGTTTAAAACTGTTGCTCCACCATGGAGCTTAAACCTGGTTCTTAAGGTTCTTCAAGAAGTTCCGTTTGAACCTTTTTTGTTCCATAGATATCAATCTTTATCTTGGAAAGTTCCTTTTGGGTAGCGATTTCCTCGACTCGTAGAGTCTCCAAGTTATCTGTGTTACAATGTGATTCTCCTTATCTGGTCCTTCGTACAGATAAGGTAGTCCTGCGTACCAACCTGGGTTTTTTTCCTAAGGTGGTATCTAACAAGAACATCACTCAAGAGATAGTTGTTCCATGCTTGTATCCTAATCCTTCCTCAAATAAGGAACGTCTATTACACAATATTGGACGTGGTTTGTGCTTTAAAGTTTTACTTACAAGCTACTACAGTTTTCATCAAACGTTCACCTTGTTTGTTGTCTATTCTGGACAGAGGAGAGGTCAAAAGACTTCGGCAGCCTCTCTGTCTTTTTGGTTAAAAAGCATAATACTTTTAGCTTATGAGACTGCTGGACAGCAGCCTCCTGAAGGGATTACAGCTCATTCTACTAGAGCTGTGGTTTTCACTTGGGCCTTTTTTAAATGTGGCTTCTGTGGAACAGATTTACAAGACGGAGTCTTGGTCTGCGCTTCATACTTTTTCAAATTTGATACCTTGCTTCTTCGGAGGCTATTTTTGGGAGAAAGGGTTTCTTACAGGCAGTGGTAACTTCCGTTTAAGTACCTGCCTTGTCCCTCCCATCATCCGTGTACTTTAGCTTTGGTATTGGTATTCCATAAGTAATGGATGATCCGTGGACTGGATACACTTAACAAGAGAAAACATAATTTATGCTTACCTGATAAATTTATTTCTCTTGTAGTGTATCCAGTCCACGGCCCGCCCTGTCACTTTAAGGCAGGTAATTTTTTCATTTGAACTACAGTCACCACTGCACCCTATGGTTTTTTCCTTTCTCTACATGTTTTCGGTCGAATGACTGAATATGGCAGTTAGGGGAGGAGCTATATAGCAGCTTTGCTGTGGGTGGACTCTTGCAACTTCCTGTTGGGAAGGAGAATATATTCCATAAGTAATGGTTGATCCGTGGACTGGATACACTACAAGAGAAATAAATTTATCAGGTAAGCATAAATTATGTTTTTACTTTCAGACCACGCACCTAGTTCTCTTGAGCTGCAACCTGTACGTTTAAGCTCTGCGTCTTCACGTTTCTTTTTTCCATAATATTTAGTATCCGACTTTAAATGTAAAAAATGGCTTGCAGATAAATATAAGTAATATGTACATTTTAACGAAGATTATTTGAACCGCCCTGAGGTATTTTGGGAGACTGCGAAAGCAGTGATGAGAGGGGAAATTATTGCATACAGGGAGTGCAGAATTATTAGGCAAGTTGTATTTTTGAGGATTAATTTTATTATTGAACAACAACCATGTTCTCAATGAACCCAAAAAACTCATTAATATCAAAGCTGAATAGTTTTGGAAGTAGTTTTTAGTTTGTTTTTAGTTTTAGCTATTTTAGGGGGATAACTGTGTGTGCAGGTGACTATTACTGTGCATAATTATTAGGCAACTTAACAAAAAACAAATATATACCCATTTCAATTATTTATTTTTACCAGTGAAACCAATATAACATCTCAACATTCACAAATATACATTTCTGACATTCAAAAACAAAACAAAAACAAATCAGTGACCAATATAGCCACCTTTCTTTGCAAGGACACTCAAAAGCCTGCCATCCATGGATTCTGTCAGTGTTTTGATCTGTTCACCATCAACATTGCGTGCAGCAGCAACCACAGCCTCCCAGACACTGTTCAGAGAGGTGTACTGTTTTCCCTCCTTGTAAATCTCACATTTGATGATGGACTACAGGTTCTCAATGGGGTTCAGATCAGGTGAACAAGGAGGCCATGTCATTAGATTTTCTTCTTTTATACCCTTTCTTGCCAGCCACGCTGTGGAGTACTTGGACGCGTGTGATGGAGCATTGTCCTGCATGAAAATCATGTTTTTCTTGAAGGATGCAGACTTCTTCCTGTACCACTGCTTGAAGAAGGTGTCTTCCAGAAACTGGCAGTAGGACTGGGAATTGAGCTTGACTCCATCCTCAACCTGAAAAGGCCCCACAAGCTCATCTTTGATGATACCAGCCCAAACCAGTACTCCACCTCCACCTTGCTGGCGTCTGAGTCGGACTGGAGCTCTCTGCCCTTTACCAATCCAGCCACGGGCCCATCCATCTGGCCCATCAAGACTCACTCTCATTTCATCAGTCCATAAAACCTTAGAAAAATCAGTCTTGAGATATTTCTTGGCCCAGTCTTGACATTTCAGCTTGTGTGTCTTGTTCAGTGGTGGTCGTCTTTCAGCCTTTCTTACCTTGGCCATGTCTCTGAGTATTGCACACCTTGTGCTTTTGGGCACTCCAGTGATGTTGCAACTCTGAAATATGGCCAAACTGGTGGCAAGTGGCATCTTGGCAGCTGCACGCTTGACTTTTCTCAGTTCATGGGCAGTTATTTTGCGCCTTGGTTTTTCCACACGCTTCTTGCGACCCTGTTGACTATTTTGAATGAAACGCTTGATTGTTCGATGATCACGCTTCAGAAGCTTTGCAATTTTAAGAGTGCTGCATCCCTCTGCAAGATATCTCACTATTTTTGACTTTTCTGAGCCTGTCAAGTCCTTCTTTTGACCCATTTTGCCAAAGGAAAGGAAGTTGCCTAATAATTATGCACACCTGATATAGGGTGTTGATGTCATTAGACCACACCCCTTCTCATTACAGAGATGCACATCACCTAATATGCTTAATTGGTAGTAGGCTTTCGAGCCTATACAGCTTGGAGTAAGACAACATGCATAAAGAGGATGATGTGGTCAAAATACTCATTTGCCTAATAATTCTGCACACAGTGTATAGTGCTGGTATACTCAAGAAGCTTAGGTTAAGAGAAAAGGAATCGTGTAATTCTCTGACTAACTCTTAAAATCAATATCTGCTTGATAAAACTTCCCTCAATTGGCCAAAATATGTTAGAGCAAAAAATGAAAGGGATACGTTTGTATTGTCTCAAGAAACTCAAAGAGAGTTAAAAATTCAGGCCAGAATGTATAGATTTGGCAATAAATCTGGTAGAATGTTGGCCAAACTGGTCAAGAATGAGAAAAAGCAGTCAACTATAGGTATGCTCCGATACAAAGGGAAGCATCTTTTAAAATCAGAAGAAATTTTGGATGCACAGAAATCACTGGATCAATTTGGCTCTTTTTCAGGATATAAAGCAAATATGACAAAATCTGAAATACTCTGGCTTAAGAAAAATAAGAACTCTGTATCAAGCACTCCCTTTCGACAAGTTACGAACTCCTTTAAGTATTTAGGGATTCATATCCCGGTCAAAACTGCTGAGTTGTATAATCTTAATATTCCCCCAGTAGTGAAACTAATTAAGGAAAAACTTCAGGTTTGGCAAAATTTACCATTATCTCTCTCAGGTCGGATTGCACTATTTAAAATGGCCCTTCTCCCGAAACTGCTTTATATTCTCCAAAATACACCAATAATTCTTCTTGGAAAAGATATTCGTTCAATTAATAGCTCACTCATACAGTTCCTCTGGAAGATTTCCTTTATGAAACTTTCAGTGCCAAGAGAGTGCGGAGGGCTTGCATTACCTGACATAAGATTATACAATCTCTGTTTCCTCGTTCGTGTAGCAATGGACTGGATCTCATCCAATAATTATGTCTTAAATAATGAACTTGAGACTAATGTTTGTAGCCTGTATCACTTAGTTGCATTGATTCATTCAGAGCTAAAGGAAATCCCAATAGAAATCAAGAGACTCAAAACAATTCTTAACCCATGAAAGGCATGGCATAAAATAATGGGTCTTCTTTCAATTAATAGCAGAGCTTCTTCCTATCTACCTGTATTAGGAAATCCTAAATTTCAAGCAGGGATATACTCTGCTGTTTTCAGAAAGTGGCATAATGCTGGATTAAATAGGGTATATCAAATAATAGATAAAGAAAGGGGACATATTAAAACGTTCCAGGAATTAAAAATGGAATTTTGCTTCTCCAATAAAGATTTTTATGCATACTTGCAGTTAAGACATTTTGCTTCGGAGTTGATCAAAGAAGCAGTTTGGAACTGGGGACTGGGTAAAATGGAGGACTGGCTTGTATTTATTAGGAATGGCCATTTGTCTATTGCTCCATGCTATCATTCCCTGGGCATGAATAAAGGAATCTTGGTTCTAACAAAACTGGTATCATATTGGAATGCATTAATCACTCAGGGCAATATTGATGCCAAAACTATCAATTAGAAAAATTACCCAAGCTACACTCTCTGCCACTTGGCGAGAGGCTCATGTTAAATTCCTTCATGGGGCATATTTCACCCCTGAGAAAGGCTTTAGATGGGCTAACCTAGGATTTAATAAATGTCCTAAATGTTCATTTCTTGCAGCTGATTTCTTACACATGGTATGGCACTGCCCAAAAATAAAAAACCTGTGGATCAAGGTGGAATATTGGCTAAAGAACGTATTGAAAATAACCCCTCTTTCTCTGACGCTGTTTCAGATAATTTTGTGTTTAAAGCAAGAGCCTGGCAAACAAAATAATGAAAAAGTAGTAATTTCTACCATTCTCGCTACCCGGTATCTAATATGTAAAAAATGGAAGAGCCGAGCAATCCCAAGTGTCTCTGAAATTAAAAATTGTTTGAAAAAGCAATGTATACTTGAACAAAGAGACACGAATATAGATAATGAACATGAGATTAAAAAGTTTTTTAACAATTGGGAGTCTTCTTAAAGATATTTTCTCCCATAGAAATAAACCATATCATTTTTCCTTTTCAAAATACAGAAATAGTTTTGTTAGGAAATTGGTAGGACAATGGGAGGGAGGAGGGGGTAGAATGTATTAAGTCCCCCCCCTTTTTTTTTTTTTCTCCATGCAGGGGGAGGGGATAAGGGGGGAAGTAATGGAAAAAAAAACAAAGCATTATCAGAGATAAATGATTATGTTGTATTAATACCTTGTATAGTGTGAATTATAATTTTATGCACAAATTTTAAAATTGAATTAACATAGCATTATGTAAGTTTAAATAGAATTACTAGATTGTATTATGCTATAATGCTTTTTGCTTTTCTTTCAATGTGCATGACAAAAAATGTATCACATTGTCTTTAAACTATGCTTTGGTCTATAAATAAAAATAAAAAAAATAAAAAATTACATGCCCTATTTGAATCATGAAAGTTTTTTTTGGACTTGACTGTCCCTTTAAATCCTTTAATTTTGCTTTCTTAAAGGACCACTTAATGCAGTAGAATTACATAAATAACAAGTACATAATAAAAAAGACAATGCAATAGCACTTACTCTGAATTTCAAATAAAGAGTAGATTTTGTTTCTGACAAATTTTATTTTTTCTCCTATTGTCTGGCCCCCTGTATCATGTGACAGACATCAGCCAATCACATACTAGTATACGTATAGGATCTTGTTCCCCAGAAAATGTGAATATAAAAAGAATGTGCAAAATGTGATAATAGAAGTAAATTGGAAAGTGTCTTAAAACTGCATGCTCTATCTAAATCATTACAGTTTATTTTGACTTACCTTTGAAATTAAAAGTATCAGTTAAACCTTTAAGAAACTACTTATGAAAAGCAATTTTAAATCTGACCATGTTATGATCACTGTTACCCAAATGTTCTTAGACTTCTATGTTTGATATCATGGGGCATATTTATCAATGTGCAAGCGACATGATACGAAGTAGCGTATCATATCCACTGCACATCGATAAATGCCGACAGCATACACTGTCGGCATTTATTATTGCACCAGCAGTTCTTGTGAACTGCTGGTGCAATGCCGCCCCCTGCAGGGGATGTCACATTCAATCGGGTTGATTTCTGTACGCACCCTCAGAGTAGGCGGACAAGTTATGGAGCTGCGGTCTTTGGACCGCTGCTTCATAACTTCTGTTTCGGCTCACCGGAAACAAGGGGCATCAAGCTCCGTACGGAGCTTGATAAATACGCCCCTATATCTGTATTGTTTGATAGCACTAAATCCAATATAGCTTTATTCCTAGTTGGCTCCTTTATCAATTGTAACAAGAAGTTATCGCTTTTAAAACATTTAAATAGCAGAAATACTAGTTTTCATTGCCCAGTTTATATCAGGGTAGTTAAAATCTCCCATAATTACAGCACTGCTATTATTAGTAGCCTTACCTATTTGCATTAGTAGTGGATTTTCCTCCATGTCACTAATGTTGGGGGGCTTGTAGCATGTTCCTAGTAATATTTTTTTTTTAGGATTCCCCCCCCCCCCACTCTTTATTTCAACCCACATGGGGGCCTATTTATCAAAAGGTCCGCAAGACATCGCTGAATGCAGAGAGCAATACGCTCTCCGTATTTATCATTGGACCAGCAGCTCACAAGAGCTGCTGGTGCAACGCCGCCCCCTGCAGACTCGCGGCCAATGGGCCGCCAGCAGGGAGGTGTCAATCAACCCGATCGTACTCGATCGGCTTGATTTCCGGCGATTCCTGTCCGCCTGCTTAGAGCAGGCGGTCAGGGTTATGGAGCAGCGGTCTTTAGACCGCTGCTTCATAACTGATGTTTCTGGCGAGTCTGAAGACTCGCCAGAAACACGGGCCCACAAGCTCCGTTCGGAACTTGATAAATGGGCCCCATGGTCTCTACATTGTCCCCTGTATCTACATTGTTATTCCTGCTGTTTCAAATAAAGATACCAAGAGAACAAAGAAAAAATGATAATAGGAGTAAATTAGAAAGTTGCTTAAACTTGCATGCTCTATCTGAAGCATGAAAGGAAAAATGTGGGTTCAGTATCCCTTTAATGTAAAAAGATTTCAACGTACCAAAATATGCCCAAATATTAATCCATTATCTCATAACTTTCTGTAGCCTAATTTTTTAACTTCCCAATTATTTCCTAAATATTTTGGGCACACTCAGTGAGCTTAATGTGGTTTAATATATCAAATATTAAATCTGACTACTATCTTTACAAAGTCATATTACCATCCCAAGGTTAATATGTAATCATTTTTGTTGTAGTTTTTACATGCTGTTTTATGAATTGATTGATGTTTGGACCCACTGGAAACTTTGCATCATTTGTTCGCATAAAACGTTATAGACCTGTGAACAACATTTAACGTGAATACCATTTAGCAGCATGTTTCTAAAAAAATAACCCAGATTTTATTGCAATGATGTGTGGAATTATTCTATTATATTATGGAAAATGTGGGTTAATTGATTTATCGTTGAGTTCATTTTTGAATAATGTTAATCCTTTGCTGTGTGGGAAAGGAAAATCCATGATACTTTTAGGTTAGACTTACACATTGAGAAACTTAGGTTATGCAGAATTATGAGATAACTGATTGATGTTTGAGTATATCTTGGTACATTAAGCTCTTGTTATATTAACGGATAGTAAACCCCAAAATTTTCTTTTATGATTCAGATAGAACATACAATTTTAAACAACTTTCCAATTTAATTCTATTATCAGATTTTCTTAATTCTCTTGTTATCCATTGCTGAAGGGGCAGCATTGCACTACTGACAGGAAGCTGAAAATATCTATTAAGCCAATCACAAGAGACAAATGTGCGCAGGCACCAATTAGCAGCAACTCCCACTAGTGTATGATATGTGCGTATTCATTTTTTTAACAAGGGATACTAAGAGATCGAAGCACATTTGAAAATAGAAGTGAATTTAAAAGTGTCTTAAAATGACATTCTCTATCTGAATCATGCAAGTTTAATTTTGACTTTCCTATCCCTTTAAGTGGTCTAGTCTGAAGTTTTGTGAATAGGTTTGTATAATTTCTAGTCTTTTATTGTTGAAAAAAGAAACAATTTTAGGTCACTCAAAAAAATTATCTTAATTTCCAGTGGGAAGCCAAACTACATGATATGCTTGAGTAGTAAAAAAGCTATGAAACAACTTTATCAACAGTTTTACATTAAGCTGTTCACATTAAAGGGACAAAAAAAAAACAATATTTTTCACTCATGATTCAGATAGAATATACAATTTTAAACAACTTTTCAATTTATTTCTATTATTTAATTTTCTTTGTTTTCTTGTTAGCCTTAGTTGAAAATCAGGAATGTAAGTTCAGGAGTGTGCACGTGTCTGCAGCACTATATGGTAGCACAGTTTTGCAACAATGTTATACATTAGCAAGAGAACTAGATGGCAGCACTATTTCCTGTCATGTAGTGCTCAGGAAATGTGTATGCTACCTGTCTAGATATAACTTCAACAAAGATAACAAGAGAACAAAGCAAATTTGATAATAGTAGTAAACTGGAAACTTTTTTAAAATTGTATGGGTTTTATGTCCCTTTAAGGGCTAGATTATAAGTAAAGGGCAATGTTTTTAGTGCTATTGTGCTCTAATTTTGCTAAATCAATTGCACTTTTATTTTTGTGCTCATTTTGAAAGGTGAGAGTAATATATTAACATTTGAGCGAAAGTCAAGGTCTCACTAAAATCCGGATGTCAGATAGTGTGGGTGCTCTAAATCCCTTCCAATAGACTTTATGGGGGTGCACTGAAAAACTAATTTTGACTACCTCTTGAGTGTTAATTCAAAGGTTCACTAATCCAAAGGTCAACTAGTGAAGTTCTTGACTATGTTTTTCTATTGATATATAAGTTTAAAATACTGAACACATACAAATGTAGACACACATATACACAAACATATTCATATATACATACATACATACATACACACACACACACACTACATATATATATGCACCAACCTCTTACTCAAAAAAGTGATATAACACAAGTCATAAAAAGTGATAGTTGGTTTTACGAGCGATTACACTAAAGAGTAATGTGATACACAAGGGATAACAAAAGATAAAAATAAATGTCCAAGTGAACAAAGTACATATAAAAATGTGTTACTGTAATCCAGGCAGTCTCAATGTGAACGATGAAAACCAGTGATATAGTTTCGAGCTTGAAAAAACTTGCAGCTGCTGACTTCTTCCAATAACTCAGTAGGCACTAAGCAATGGTATCTAAGACAACAACAGAAAAGAAGAAGGCGCCGCAATGGTGCAATATCAATTATATACAGCTCTTGTAAGTACAGACAACAGCACACACACATTGTTAATCACTTCCAGAGTGCTAATCAGGCCTGCTGAACCTTTAGAAGCCATTCAGAAAGTTCAACCTCCTGTGAGTCCCCCAGACTCCCACGTCAAAACCCTAAAGATGGGAAAAGAATCCAAATATCTGGAATCTAAAAGTTAAAAACAACGTTTTAATCTTTACAGCAGCGCGTTTCTCGACCAAACATACAGGTCTTTCCAGCAACAGCTGCACAAAATGTAAATGGGAGGGGAACTACGGTGAGTTCAACCTAACCTCACCACAGTTCCCCTCCCATTTACATTCTGTGCAACTGTTGCTGGAAACGACCTGTATGTTTGGTCGAGAAATGCGTTGCTGTAAAGATTAGATTACAGCGTTGTTTTTAACTTTTAAAACATCGGAAGTTGTCTCGCATTTGTTTTTATTGTTGGATACTGAGGGATATCGTACTTCTATCCGAAGCACATCCAATATTGGATTTTCAGCCGATAGTAATGCTGGGGACATCTGGAACAGTGTACTAGCCACTGTTGAGTGCTAGCCTACCATTTAAAGGGATAGTCCAGTAAAAATTAAACTTTCGTGATTCAGGTAGCAGATGGAGCTAGAGAGTGATAGAGAGTGAACCAGAGCAGACAGTAGGATTCAGTCATCCATACAACATCCCAGAGCCTCCAGTAGCTCAGGGAGGATAGGTAAATGGCAGGGGACTGGAGGTTCCAGGATCAAATCTGGGTGCACTCTGACAAAAGGCGAGAAGCCGTCTGACTGTTACAGAGCCCCCACCTTAATAGACCCCACTGGGGGACTCTACATGTTTTTTTATGGGCATTGACAATGGAATGCTGAAACTAATCTGAGTGCATATAGATCAGAAGCAGAAACCCAAAATATCTCAGTAATAGGGTAGGCCTTCCAAAGTACAGGAGTTTTTGGCCTCTCCTTTTAGAATACGATATACTCTCTACTTTATACTCAGACTGTCTATCACTCATAAGTAAAGAGACATGGAAGACTAGGTGAAGGCATAACGAAGCTGGAAGAACTAGATGGAAGGCTATGGATTTATCCTTCAAAGGACCTGAAATGGGCTTATAAACTGGAGGCCTATTTTGGCTGAATGTTGCTGAAGACAGAAATGCTTGATAGAAAGCTAGACTTGATCTCCAGGGTAGAAAGAGGTAGCTATTCAACTTCTCTGGTTGGCTTGTATCTAATATTGTTCTGAAGTTTGAAGAAGTAATTGCCTGATCTGTTTCCAGTGTCTGTGTAGGTATTTGGTTTTCTTGTTTGCTGCATGTACATTGGAACTGAAATCTTCCAGAGGAAAAATTCTGGGTTGATAACCAATGGTTGCGTAAAAAGGAGATTTTTGATGTGCAGTATTATTAAAAGAGTTATGGGCAAATCCTGCCAATGGTAAAAGGTCTGCCCAGTTGTCATGTGTAGAGGATAGATAGTTCCGAAGGTATGCTTCAAGGTCTTGATTAACCCTTGTTTGACAATTGGACTTGGGGTGAAAGGCTGTGGATAGCACTTTGAGGTTCTGACATACAGCCTTCTAAAAACTGGTAAAGAAATGTGTACCCCTGTCAGAGACTATATTCTTGGGAAGGCCATGAAGATGGGAAATGTGTGTGATAAACAGTGTCACTAATCTTTGAGTTGTAGGAAGGCCGGATAGAGGAACAAAATGAGCCATCTTAGAGAATCTGTCAATTTTGACCCACATAGAAGTTAGAGTTAGGAAGATCTGTAATAAAGTCCATGCTTAAGCGTGTCCAAGGTTGTTTGGTTGAACATGCCCATATGGAAGTGTGCAGGGAACTTTATTAACAGCACAGAGCTGACATGCTGTTACATAAGCTTGGGTGTCAATAGAGAGAGTCGGCCACCAAACATGATCTTGTAGGCATTTAAAGTGAAGGTAAACTTTGACGAATGAAAGCCCGGTTTTTAGAAATACTATTAAAAACAGGGGCACTTTCATTCATCAAAGTTTAGAAAGCAGCTG
This sequence comes from Bombina bombina, assembly GCF_027579735.1. Taxonomy (NCBI): domain Eukaryota; kingdom Metazoa; phylum Chordata; class Amphibia; order Anura; family Bombinatoridae; genus Bombina; species Bombina bombina. The sequence continues at coordinate 778,334,468 of NC_069504.1, forward strand.
TTTTGTTTAAAAACTTACCTCTCTCCTCTTCATAGTCGGAGCAGCTTCCCCCGCCCAGAGATCCTCTCTTCACATGTCAGCAATGACTAATCCGGCTTCCTCCAATCATGGCTTTCCCCCCAGGGGAATCATTGCCTGAGGCATTCAGCTCTTTTACAGCCCATTAAAAATAAGGATCCTATTGGCTGTTTTAAACAGCCAATAGCATTTAAGGAACTCTTATCCTATTGACTGATTTGAATTTTTCAGCCAGTAGGAATGCAATGGTACCCCAATATAAAAGGAGTACCTTGCATTCAATCCTCAGTGTGCGGCGGACGATCGCATGAAGAGGACCTCCATGTTGGACCGATGGACCTCCGCCTGGACCTCCACCTCCGTGCATCCACCAACCACTCCACCTACGCTGGGATGAAGATAGAAGATGCCGGTCCTGCAATGAATGCAGATGGAGCTGCCTGGATGAAGATGCTTCGTTGCTGGGATGAAGATGTCAGTGCTGGAGACAGGGTAAACACACAGGCATAGCAGGGAATAAGGTACTGGACCTAGGAAACTGCAACAGGGAGAGTCAAAGCAGTATTGCTAACTGTGCCAAATGTAGAGACAAGGTCAGGACACTTCAAGGTTCAAAGGCAGGCAGCAAGTACAAACATAGGCAAGGTCACCCCTAAATGGGAGGGGAACTACGCTGAGGTTAGTTTGAACTCACTGTAGTTCCCTTCCCATTTACATTCTGTGCAGCTGTTGCTGGAAATGACCTGTATGTTTGGTTGAGAAACGCGTTGCTGTAAGGATTAAAGTTGTCTCGCATTCGTTTTTTATTGTTGGATGCAGAGGGATATCGTACTTCTATCTGAAGCACATCCAATATTGGATTTTCAGCCGATAGTAATGCTGGGGACATCTGGAACAGTGTACTAGCCACTGTTGAGTGCTAGCCTACCATTTAAAGGGATAGTCCAGTAAAAATTAAACTTTCGTGATTCAGGTAGCAGATGGAGCTAGAGAGCGAGCCAGAGCAGAGAGTAGGATTCAGTCATCCATACAAAGTCCCAGAGCCTCCAGTAGCTCAGGAGGATAGGTAAATGGCAGGGGACTGGAGGTTCCAGGATCAAATCTGGGTGCACTCTGACAAAAGGCGAGAAGCCGTCTGACTGTTACAGAGCCCCCACCTTAATGGACCCCACTGGGGGACTCTACATGTTTTTTTGTGGGCATTGACAATGGAATGCTGAAACTAATCTGAGTGCATATAGATCAGAAGCAGAAACCCAAAATATCTCAGTAATAGGGTAGGCCTTCCAAGGTACAGGAGTTTTTGGCCTCTCCTTTTAGTCGATAGTACTGCTGGGGACATCTGGAACAGTGTACTAGCCACTTTTGAGTGCTAGCCAGCTTGCTGGCACCGGTCATAGGACGGTGCAACTTAATCTGGTAAGCCTCTACCATTTACGCTCACAGACCCATTGGGGATATATCACACTATGAGGTGCTCTCTTCTTTTTGTATAATTTCTGTAGATTGCCTATGTTAACCGGGTTCAAGCGGAGCGGCCTCTGTCTAATTCTCATACTGTTGAATACGTCACAGACCCACATTGTTGGATATCTCTCTCCATGAGGACTACATTTTGGTAACATTTTATATACCATCATAACATTGGTTAAGCGCGCCCCCTCAAGCTCCTTTTTGGGATCTTCAATATTTTACAATTAGTGTTTCAGCTTATTTCACATTGTGTGTGTGTGTATGATATATATTGATAAAATAAGTCACTTGCTTTATTTCTGCAGAAATTATTATAATATACATATTTATTCTAGCATTAGATGTTATCTTCTGTCAATGTTCCTTTAATTACAAAATTACAATGGTAAGGTTTGACTGTATGAGGGTGTAAAAGCTCTGATGCCGTGTGAAAAGTTGTATTAAAGAAGAATCTGTTCTAAACTTTTAGACACAAGTTCCTGCAATGTCAATAAAGTATACTTTTGTGAATTGTCTGCACACAGTAATTCTGTCACTTAATATTTCAGTTATCCAAATAATATCTATCTATTTATTAAAAAAAACAACTTACTGTGTGCCATGATGGTGGAGCAGACTTCTGCATATTGTGGACATACATGGGATCCCTGCTTGTAGCACTCTTCTTCGTTAGAAGCCACACAGCTGTGACATCGCAGTGCTTTACCTTTACAGAAAGAACATGGAAACACAACTAATTTAACCATGAAGCAATTTCTTGTGCCGGAAATTATATGCTAGTCATACCAAAAAAAATAGGAATTGTTGATTAGTTACATGATTAACTGATCATTGTGCATGTCCATAAGCAATCTTAATTGGTTAAATAATCATTCAGGATTGCCCCCTTTTTTTTTTTTAATAAATAAGGGCACCGTTAGAGCAGTGTTTCCCAACTCCAATCCTCAGGACCCTTAACAAGCCAGATATTCATTATATCTAAACTAGAGCACATGTGAAATAATCAGCTGATGGGTGAGCTGATTATTTCACCTGTGCTCTATTTAAAATATAATCAATATCTGGCTTTTTACGGGTCCTGAGAACTGGAGTTGGGAAACACTGCCTTAGAAGAACTATAATTGTGTGAGGAACAAGAAGATTGGGTTATATTGCTGATCTCCAGAAGAGGCTAAATAATGAAGCATATTTGACTAGATTTGAGGACAGGGACTTTTTATATTTTGTAATTTTTGTAAGTTGTTTGTGATGGGCTAGGAAGGGATCATATGATGGGTTACATTTAGTTGGGAGTTGCAATGAGGGGATTGGTTACCAATGGAGTGATCATGTAGGGCAATGTTTCCCAACCACGATCCTCAAGTACCCCCAACAGGCCTGATTTTCATTGTAGCTGAACCAGTGCACAGGTGAAGTAATCAGCTGATCAGTAACCAACCTGCTCTCATACATCAGCTGATTACTTCACCTGTGCTCTAGTTCAGCTATAATGAAAACCAGGACTGTTGGGGGTACTTGAGGACCACGGTTGGGAAACACTGATGTAGGGGATGGGAGTTTAGAGCTAAGAGGATGGGAGTTTAGAGCTAAGAGGAAAGTAGTGATATGAAGGATTGTAGTTAAACTAGCAGCAGTGCGGGGTCCTGAGTCATTATATTTATACACACTGGGAGGAAAAATCTGTGAAAAGGAAATAATGCAGTAATGATAGAGTATGATAGGGAGATTGAGATGTAAACAGGACTAGAGAAAAATGGAGAATGAGTAAGATGGGAAATATAGCAATGGGAACACAAGAGGGTGAGGTAGGTAGGCAAAAAAGATGAGGAGAGGACAAGAGAGGGACTAGACCAGAGTAAAAAGGCAGTCATAGAGAGATACTTGGGGAAATGACAGGACATTATTTCTATTATTGAAAAAAAAGTTATTTAGAAATGGGAAGAGATCTGATGGTAAATATTAAGGCCCAGATTACAAGTGAGGTGCCAAAATATTAGCGCTATTGATCGCTTACACCGCTCAAATGAAATAAACAGAGATCCTATTCTTGAGCTGGTTCTAGAAGTTAAAAGTTTTTAGATTTTTTTTATATAGAGGTATGGCTTATATAAATTTACAGGGAACCTGGTAGGATTAGACATACAAGAAACTGACCTGCCGGCTTATATGAAAAGCACTTTTCATGGGGTATATAGAAATATTAATTAACAGATCTCAAATGTATTTCTTTTTTGTCTTCTAATTTGGAATATGTCTTATTTTAGCAAAAATGCTTCTAGTAACAGTTTTCAGCGGCATACACACATATGCTACGAGGTCCCGTGCACCAGTAATAATTTTTACTAGACATTTTTGCAAAGGTAAGTATTGTAATAGCTTTCTTATAATTCAAATAATTTCTTCCTCATATATTGAAAAATAGTACATAACAACATATAAATCATCTACTTTTGGAGCAGCCCCTTCAGTAATCCTTAGAGAAAGAGTTGCCCTATGGGAATGCTATACTAGGCCCATAAAATGTTATATTGCGATCAAGATATGTAAAGAATAACAGATTTATTATAATTAATGACAACTGGCCAATCCTTTTAACTAAATGAAACTCCAATGGCCATCTCCCATTTGCTTCTGTGTTAAAGAATGTTTTTAGTTGAAGAAGCAATCTATAGGAAGAGGCAGGTATGTCAAAATAATGTAAAAAATATATATAAAAGAAAGTACACATTCACAAAAGCTAAAATTATAAGAAAGATGTTGAGTCTTAGGGCAAAATAGAGCAGAAGGAACCCCCAACGTTTGTGGTTCTAAAATATACACAGCAATGAAACTTTCTAAAAAAATATTTAACATGTAGGTCAGGAATTAGAATTTGTACAAACTTGAGAGGAATAAAAGGGGGAGGATGTGGACTGCACCCACATTGGTTTGGGTGACATTTCAACATTCTGAACAAGTAAAGTATCAAGAGGACTTCTTCAGGAGATGTATGCATCTTCCACTCAAGATTTTTCCTTCTGTTGTGCAACACGTTAAGATAAGTGTCTTCCTTTTCCCACACATATTAAATAGCTTTTTCATGATAACAAAAAATCTTGTGTGAGGATATTTCCACTATTTCTGTTGACAGATTTAATAGGCATGTGGTAATGCAATGTTCTTGGTCTGTCAAGATTAATTTTATTTAAAAAAAAAAAAAGTCTCTAAAATGTAGCTAACACTTCTTCCATTTAGCAAGTATCGGCAAACCCATGTAGAAGGGCATGAAAATTTGAAAAAAATTACTTGACTCACAAAACACAAATTAATTATAGTTCTTCTATGTGAAGGGCACAGTTTGCAGAACGAATGGGGTATTGACCTAATGAGCAATCAAACTTTTTTGTAGTTTTTGTTCATTCCCATCTGAGTACATCTTTTTCTTTACCAAATGACTCTGTGTGGTGAAGCCATGAGTGGTTCACATCCTTAGAAGGATCCACTGCACCTTACTAATGGGAATCAGAGAGCTCAAAATGTATGCCTGGCGTTTGCAGGTTCTCTTTGTTCATGGGCTGGTCTGTTTTTATGGCAGGATCAGACTAATATACTTCACAGTATATTTTTTCCTTGTGAAAGGCATAATGAGATATAATGGACTGCACCCTGAGAAGCACTGGCCTATCAAACAAGTACTGAATGTTCTTTATTCTTAGCTGGGTGTATCCAGGGCATTTTATTGAGATTTCTGTCAAATTAAGTTTATACTTTAGGAAATGTAATTAGTTGAGTAATTCCTTTCTATTAAACCAAATAAAGTTATTGTGTTTATAAACATGTGAACAGAAATGTTGTTATCACTGAAAAAAGTTGCTCAAATATCCAAGATAGACTGCTCAATTAATTTTGAAAAGATTTAGTTTGAAAAGTCCAAAAAGTATTGAAAATATCTCCTGGAAAAATGTTTTCTGTTTGTTTGGAATAGCGCTATTAAATTGTCCCCATGAAAAATATATGGGTGACATGAATGCATTTGAAAACCTTAAGATAAGTGGGTTTTCAATTAGGCTTTCTTATGGATTTGAAAAGCTTTTAATATAAAAAAAAAAAAACCCTGGTAAAAGCCTAGCAAGATACTTCACACCACAATTCTTAGAAAATTGATTTTAAGAAAGGGACATGTAGATAAGATATCAAATAACAAAACTCCTGATATAACTCCCTCTATTTGCAATACTCCCATAATGCAACAATTGAACAGATAGCCATGCCTAGAAAGAGTTAAAGGAAATTTAGTTAGCATCAGCAGAATATCAACAATAATAGCGAACACATATACAAACTTACAATCATGGATGGCGTTTCATTTGTTTTGAAGTGCCAATGATACCATACATAAAAAAAATGCTGTTATTAATAACTGTAGGCTACTGGTGCCATCCACTTAAAGAAACATAACAGTTTAGCAATATGCATACTACGAAGCAGCATCTGGGAGCATAGGTTTTTTTTCTCCCTCTCTTTTGTTTTTAATTATTTTGAGTCTTGTATGTGTCTACAGAAGCAAATATCTATGTGATGTAAGTTAACTTTTAGGGGCCTATCTATCAAGCTCCGAATGGAGCTTGATGCACCGTGTTTCTGGCGAGCCTGCAGGCTCGCCAGAAACAGCAGTTATGAAGCAGCGGTCTTTAGAACAGGTGGACAGACATCGCCGGAAATCAACCCGATCTAGTACGATCGGGTTGATTGACACCCCCCTGCTGGCGGCCCATTGGCCGCGAGTCTGCAGGGGGCGGCGTTGCACCAGCAGCTCTTGTGAGCTGCTGGTGCAATGCTGAATATGGCGAGCGTATTGCTTGCCGTATTCAGCGAGGTCTGGTGGACCTGATCCGCACTGTCGGATCAGTTCCACCAGACTTTGATAAATTGGGGCCTTAGACTCTACCTTTTTGTGTTTCTGATTGCTCCAATTTCAATTGGTTTGGGCTTTTTTAAAATGATGTGTGTATTTGTGTGTTATTAATTTTGAAATAAGGGTCATATGCTCTAATATTTTGAAATGTTTAGTTAATAAAAATTCCCAACTTTGGAAGAATGGAGTACACTTTTGTGCCATTTAGCAGCAGACTTCACAACAATGTGTCATGAACCAAGCCTCCAGACGAAAAAGAAAAGGTCTGGGAGGCATTCTGCTAAGAAGGGCTGTGTGGGGATTTGAACCTGTGGCTCTGTGGTTGCTATTTCTGTTTGCTTACATGTTGAGCCACAGCCAGTTCTAGCAATAGCATGGATCTTAAAAGATCTGATAAATAACTATTTGCCTTACTTGTTATTACACCTGTGCAACACACAGGTGTTCTCAATTCTGGAATTAATCAGAACCAACCCTGTGCAAAACCTCCCTATTTAAGGATGGCTTTTAGTCTGCATTTTTCTCTTCACATTCTGTCATGGTCTGTCTCAGGATATCATGTGAGAGCCTCATTGTCTGGAACAGTTGCTTTAAAGGAAGATTAGTAGAAGCCATACTGATTGAAAATGATAAATTTATTTAAACAACAAAATACTTTGTTTAAGCAAATACTTGCAGAATATTTAAATATGCTACTCAGGTATGTTAAGACCACATACAGCAGGAGTGAAAATAAACAAAACTAGTAAGCAGAGATGCAGATTCAAAAAGGAAAGTCTTTCTCCTGGTAATAACTGAAATGTAAGATTATCACAAGGCAGAAAACAACTTGTAAACTGGTAACAGGTTTAAAGGTAAAGTCTTTCTCCTGGTAATACCTTGTAAACAGGTGCCAAAGGTGAAATCTTTCTCCAAAGAAGTACAGGAAACAGGTTCTGACTTGACAAAACAGATCCAATGTGAAGACCTTAAAAGAGAGCCCTCTGGGATTATTGCTGTATTGGAATCAGTGTTAAAGTTTATTATGGACATACTGATTAACTTCATGGAGCTGATGGAAATGTTATCTCTCCCAACCGAAACCATGTCTAAAGTTACCTCCCAAACAAGGAAAGGTTTTAAAGAACCCTTAACAGAAGAGGAGAAAATTCGGCGAAAACAACTTAACCTCTGTTTCTATTGTGGGGGACCTGGTCACCACATCACAGGGTGTCCAGTAAGACCTCCTAGAGGATCAAGTCAAGATACAGCCAAGTTGAAAATGAACTCTGATGTTAAGGGAACAAATTATACTTCCACTAGCAAACTGTATGATACCCCTGGAGATGACCCAGCTATGGAGAATACATCTATTCTACAAACAACCGTTTCTAACACGCTTCAAGAAATGGTACCTGATTTGAAACAGATGGTCATTGGGAGTACAACTCCAACTACATCTATTACCCATACCACTGCGTCTGTTTCTGCATCAACCACATTGGGGAACTCTGCAAAAATACCTCCTGGAAATCCTGCACATTACCTTTTTCTGCCCTGGCTGGAGATCCAGCTAACAAAAGTCACTCATCAGACATAAAAGTGACAAACCTTCCAGCTGAATCAGACTGTGCCAATTCTAAAGATCCACACCTCCTTGTACCACCTTCACCCAGCTACTCATTGACTGAGAAAGAATTGGATGAGATGGTTGAATTGGATATAAATGACACAGAAAATGAATTCCTGGACTCTGAAGGAGAGGTCATACCTTACCTGGAGGTACTCTACCCATCAGGCAGATATGACCCAGATAACGAATTCCTTGACTCTGAAGGAGAGGTCTTTTCCTACCCAGAGGTACCCTGCCCATCAGCCAGTCCATTGCAAGCTGCTGGGTATAATCAGGAACCTCTAAATCAAAACTGTCTTGGTTTTTCAGCTCTTGTTATGCCTACAGGGATATCTTCTAAGGGTCCCCAATCTCAGGCAGCTGTTCCAAGCGAAGAATCCATTCCATCTGATTGTATTAGGGCTTCAAATGGAACACTTGTTCGTAAATCCCACCTTCAGATGTTTGAACAGGCTTTGAGCGCCCAGAGTGCGCTCTTTAGAGGGGGCATCTGTCATGAACCAAGCCTCCAGATGAAAAAGAAAAGGTCTGGGAGGCATTCTGCTAAGAAGGGCTGTGTGGGGATTTGAACCTGTGGCTCTTTGGTTGCTATTTCTGTTTGCTTACATGTTGAGCCACAGCCAGTTCTAGCAATAGCATGGATCTTAAAAGATCTGATAAATAACTATTTGCCTTACTTGTAATTACACCTGTGCAACACACAGGTGTTCTCAATTCTGGAATTAATCAGAACCAACCCTGTGCAAAACCTCCCTATTTAAGGATGGCTTTTAGTCTGCATTTTTGTCTTCACATTGGATCTGTTTTGTCAAGTCAGAACCTGTTTCTTGTACTTCTTTGGAGAAAGATTTCACCTTTGCACCTGTTTACAAGGTATTACCAGGAGAAAGCCTTTACCTTTAAACCTGTTACCAATCTACAAGTTTGTTTCCTGCTTTATGCAATTCCTGCACTCAGCTATTGCCAGGAGAAAGACATCCCCTTTGCACCTGTTTACAAGGTATTACCAGGAGAAAGACTTTACCTTTAAACCTGTTACCAGTTCACAAGTTTGTATCCTGCCTTGTGCAATTCCTGCACTCACCTATAACCAGGAGAAAGACTTTACCTTTAAACCTGTTACCAGTTCACAAGTCTGTTTCCTGCCTTGTGCAATTCCTGCACTCAGCAATTTCCAGGAGAAAGACTTTACCTTTAAACCTGTTACCAGTTTGCAAGTTTGTTTCCTGCCTTGTGCATTTCCTGCACTCAGCAATTACCAGGAGAAAGACTTTACCTTTAAACCTGTTACCAGTTTGCAAGTTTTTTCTTGCCTTGTGCAATTCCTGCACTCAGCAATTACAAGGAGAAAGACTTTACCTTTAAACCTGTTACCAGTTCACAAGTTGTTTTCTGCCTTGTGCAAATCTTACATTTCAGTTATTACCAGGAGAAAGACTTTCCTTTTTGAATCTGCATCTCTGCTTTCTAGTTTTCTTTATTTTCACTCCTGCTGTATGTGGTCTTAACATACCTGAGTAGCATATTTAAATATTCTGCAAGTATTTGCTTAAACAAAGTATTTTCTTGTTTAAATAAATTTGTTATCATTTTCAATCAGTATGGCTTCTACTAATCTTCCTTTAAAGCAACTGTTCCAGACAATGAGGCTCTCACATGATATCCTGAGACAGAACATGACACAATGTTTCCAATATTATTTTACATATAGTGCTCAAGACGTGTATGCTTCCGACCCTCAGTATGCTTTCATAGAATATAGCTAAATTTCAACAAAGTATACAAGGTAAATTTACAACCATGAGACCATTTCAATAGAAAAAGGAGAATCTTTTCAAGTATTATGTAGTCATAGGGGCCGATTTATTAAAGTTCTTGTGAACTGCTTGTGCAATGCTGCCCCCTGTAGATTCGTGGCCAATCGGCCACTAGCAGGGGGTGTCAATCAGCCCGATCATATAGGATCGGGCGGATTGATGTCCGCAGCCTCAAAGCAGGCGGCGAGCCTGAAGGCTCGGGCGGAAACAGGGGCATCAAGTTCCATTCTGAGCTTGATATTTCGGCCCCATAGTGAAAATCCAATGCTTTTAATGCTTGGACAAAAAAATGTATTTCTAGTTTTGCATACTTATATATTTCATATATATAATAAATTATTTGTAAGTTTTTTTGTTGCAAACAAAAACACACCTTAACATGAGATATATTTTATACAGTTTTCACAGTAGATTTTGATTCCTAAACACTCAAGTGATTTCTCAATTCCTCACATGGTGTTTATAAAAAAACAAAAAAATACTAAACATTTCAATCAATTAAACATAAAAAATGAATTGCTTCCATTTTTATATCATAGGACCATACACAAAACTAATTAAATTCCCTATTTAACACAGAATTACTATAGATAATGCCCTAAGCGCACCTCATATATCAAATCAGTTTGCTTTTAAAAGCATTACATTTATATTTATAGATTATGTATATTTATTTATTGTAAATTTATATTAATAGATTTATAGATTATGTATATTCATGTATTGTACATTTATATTAATAGATTTATAGATTATGTATATTTATTTATTGTACATTTATATTTATAGAATATGTGTATTTATTTATTGTACATTTATATATATAAATTTATATATTTATATTTATATTACATTTATACACATTTATGTATAAAAGTTGAAATTCCTAAATTCTGCTTATACACTATAGGCACTTTTTATGCAAACATAGCTACAAACATAGCTACACTTAAAGAACACTAAATAAGGTGTAATAAGGTTAAACTTACTTCCCACAGATAGAGAGAGAATGAAGCTAAGGAATAGCAGTGTCTTCATGGTGCGTAGATGCTGCTGGTAGCTATACAAGACCGCTAATGTCCAGTTAAAGGATTAGACATCTGACAGTTGCATGATTATAACAGGAGATAAACTTAATACTATTCTATGTAAACCTAGCCAAGACACCAAGCCAAGGGCAGAGTGGCTGACATCTGTGATATAGGTTTCTTTGTTACTCTTCACAAAGAAATGTGATGTGTTAAAGGGACACTGAACCCAATTTTTTTCTTTCGTGATTTAGATAGAGCATGACATTTTAAGCAACTTTCTAATTTACTCCTATTATCAAATTTTCTTCATTCTCTTGATATCTTTATTTGAAATGCAAGAATGTAAGTTTAGATGCCGGCCCATTTTTGGTGAACAACCTGGCTTGTTCTTTCTGATTGGTGGATAAATTTATCCACCAATAAAAAAAGTGCTGTCCAGAGTTCTGAACCCCCCCAAAAAAGCTTAGATGCCTTCTTTTATAAAGATAGCAAGAGAACGAAGAAAAAATTATAATAGGAGTAAATTAGAAAGTTGCTTAAAATTGCATGCTCTATCTGAATCACAAAAGAAAAAATTTGGGTTCAGTGTCCCTTTAAGTTTAAATTTCCATTTGGATTAAGAGATCCATTTGTATTGCGAGCCGGTCAAAAAAAAAAAAAAAAGACAAAACAGGTTAATGTTAAAAGACAGTTCTTTTCCATCACTTTTAGTAATTTTACCCAAATTTAATAAATACAAAGTTTAACATTTATTGTGTAAAGTTCCCATATAATATTTAACTTTGATTTTTTTTTTTACCAGAATGTATTCATAATCTTATTTTACATAGAGAAAAATGCACCTTAAAAATAATTGTAAGTTTACAGTTCAATAACATTAATAAAAAAGATAAAACAGGCCAATGTTAAAACCTGATGTTGTTTTCCCCTTAAAGGGATATTCCAGCAAAAATTGGAATCCACATGAATACAAAAATGTTTCTAATAAAAGCTATAGTTGCATCAAAAGTGTATTTAAGTATGCGCCGTGCACCAGCATTTTAAACAAAGCACTTACTCATAGAATCTAAGGTACTTGTACCATCTGGTAAAAACTCACAGCTAGATTACGAGTATAATGCTGCTTTTTCCCTACCGCTGCTATTACAAGTCTTGTAGGTATAGCTGTACCGCACACTTTTTTGGCCGTCACGCAACGTCAGTACCGCACTTCCATAGCGCCGGTATTAGGAGTTTTGCCTGGGAGGCAAAAAAGTGAGCGGTACAGCCTATACCGACAAGATTCGTACCGCCATCTAAAGTCAGTAGTTATGAGTTTTACATTACAAAGCTGTAGCATAAAACTCATAACTAAAGTGTTAAAAAGTACACTAACACCCATAAACTACCTATTAAACCCTAAACCAAGGCCCAAGATGGTGTCCCTTACATTCAGATTGGCTGATAGAATTCTATCAGCCAATAGGAATTAAGTGGGAAAAAATCCTATTGGCTGTTGCAGTCAGCCAATAGGATTGAGCTTTCATCCTATTGGCTGATCCAATCAGCCAATAGGATTGAGCTTGCATTCTATTGGCTATTCCAATCAGCCAATAGAATGTGAGCTCAATCCTATTGGCTGATTGGATCAGCCAATAGGATGAAAGCTCAATCTTATTGGCTGATTGCAACAGCCAATAGGATTTTTTCCCCCTTAATTCCTGTTGGCTGATAGAATTCTATCAGCCAATTGGAATGTAAGGGACACCATCTTGGATGACGTTATTTAAAGGGAAACTTCATTCTTCAATAGCCATCGAAAGAAGAGGATGCTCCGCGCCGGATGTCTTGAAGATAGACCCGCTCCCCGCCGGATGGATGACGATAGAAGATGCCATCTGGATGAAGACTTCTGCCCGCTTGGATGAAGTCTTCTGCCCACTTGGATGAAGAGTTCTGACGGTTTCGATGAGGACTTCTGCCCGCTTGGATGAGGATGGATGTCCGGTCTTCAAAAACTGTAAGTGGATCGTCGGGGGTTAGTGTTATTTTTTTTTAAGGGTTTATTGGGTGGGTTTTATTATTAGCTTAGGGTTTTGGGCAATGTAAAAGAGCTAAATGCCCTTTTAAGAGCAATGCCCATCCAAATGCCCTTTTCAGGGCAATGGGGAGCTTAGGTTTATTTAGATAGGATTTTATTTGGGGGGTTGGTTGTGTGGGTGGTGGGTTTTACTGTTGGGGGGTTGTTTGTATTTTTTTACAGGTAAAAGAGCTGATTTATTTCTGGCATGGCCCCGCAAAAGGCCCTTTTAAGGGCTATTGGCAGTTTAGTGTAGGCTAGGTTTTTTTTATTTTTGGGGGCTTTTTTATTTTGATAGGGCTATTAGATTAGGAGTAATTCATGTTTTATTTTTGATAATTTCTTTTTTTGTTTTGTGTAATTTAGTGTTTATTATTTTTTGTAATTTAGATAAATGTATTTTCTTCTGTTAAGTGTGATCAGTCCACGGGTCATCATTACTTCTGGGATATTACTCCTCCCCAACAGGAAGTGCAAGAGGATTCACCCAGCAGAGCTGCATATAGCTCCTCCCCTCTATGTCACTCCCAGTCATTCTCTTGCACCCAACGACTAGATAGGATGTGTGAGAGGACTATGGTGATTATACTTAGTTTTATATCTTCAATCAAAAGTTTGTTATTTTAAAATAGCACCGGAGTGTGTTATTATCTCTCTGGCAGAGTTTGAAGAAGAATCTACCAGAGTTTTGCTATGATTTTAGCCGGAGTAGTTAAGATCATATTGCTGTTCTCGGCCATCTGAGGAGTGAGGTAAACTTCAGATCAGGGGACAGCGGGCAGATGAATCTGCATAGAGGTATGTAGCAGTTTTTATTTTCTGACAATGGAATTGATGAGAAAATCCTGCCATACCGATATAATGTCATGTATGTATACTTTACACTTCAGTATTCTGGGGAATGGTACTTCACTAGAATTACACTGTAAGAAATACATAAAGCTGTTTAATAACTAGAGATTATGTTTAACGTTTTTGCTGGAATGTAAAATCGTTTTCATTTGCTGAGGTACTGTGTGAATAAATGTTTGGGCACTATTTTTCCACTTGGCAGTTGCTTAATCTGTTTTTCTGACAGTTTCTGTTCTCCCTCACTGCTGTGTGTGAGGGGGAGGGGCCGTTTTTTGGCGCTTTTTCTATGCATCAAATATTTCAGTCAGCAACTCATTGTATTCCCTGCATGATCCGGTTCATCTCTACAGAGCTCAGGGGTCTTCAAACTTATTTTGAGGGAGGTAATTTCTCTCAGCAGAGCTGTGAGAATTATAGTTTGACTGAGATAAAAAACGTTTATTCTGTAATTTGTTTCCTGCTTTCAGAATTTGTTATCTTTGCTAATGGGATTAAACCTTTGCTAAAGTTTTGTTGTTTACAAGGATTGAGGCTATAACTGTTTCAATTTATTAATTTTCAACTGTCATAGATCTTCTGTGCTTCTTAAAGGCACAGTACATTTTAATATTATTCTAATTGAATTGTATTTCCAAGTTGCAAGTTTATTTGCTAGTGTGTTAAACATGTCTGATTCAGAGGATGATACCTGTGTCATTTGTTGCAATGCCAAAGTGGAGCCCAATAGAAATTTATGTACTAACTGTATTGATGCTACTTTAAATAAAAGTCAATCTGTACAAATTGAACAAATTTCACCAAACAACGAGGGGAGAGTTATGCCGACTAACTCGCCTCACGTGTCAGTACCTACATCTCCCGCTCATAGGGAGGTGCGTGATATTGTAGCGCCGAGTACATCTGGGCGGCCATTACAAATCACATTACAGGATATGGCTACTGTTATGACTGAGGTTTTGGCTAAATTACCAGAACTAAGAGGTAAGCGTGATCACTCTGGGGTGAGAACAGAGTGCGCTGATAATATTAGGGCCATGTCAGACACTGCGTCACAGTTGGCAGAACATGAGGACGGAGAACTTCATTCTGTGGGTGACGGTTCTGATCCAAACAGACTGGATTCAGATATTTCAAATTTTAAATTTAAACTGGAAAACCTCCGTGTATTACTAGGGGAGGTGTTAGCGGCTCTGAATGATTGTAACACAGTTGCAATACCAGAGAAAATGTGTAGGTTGGATAAATATTTTGCGGTACCGACGAGTACTGAGGTTTTTCCTATACCTAAGAGACTTACTGAAATTGTTACTAAGGAGTGGGATAGACCCGGTGTGCCGTTCTCACCCCCTCCGATATTTAGAAAAATGTTTCCAATAGACGCCACCACAAGGGACTTATGGCAAACGGTCCCTAAGGTGGAGGGAGCAGTTTCTACCTTAGCTAAGCGTACCACTATCCCGGTGGAGGATAGCTGTGCTTTTTCAGATCCAATGGATAAAAAGTTAGAGGGTTACCTTAAGAAAATGTTTGTTCAACAAGGTTTTATATTGCAACCCCTTGCATGCATTGCGCCGATCACGGCTGCAGCGGCATTCTGGATTGAGTCTCTGGAAGAGAACATTGGTTCAGCTACTCTGGACGACATTACGGACAGGCTTAGAGTCCTTAAACTAGCTAATTCATTCATTTCGGAGGCCGTAGTACATCTTACTAAACTTACGGCGAAGAATTCAGGATTCGCCATTCAGGCACGCAGGGAGCTGTGGCTAAAATCCTGGTCAGCTGATGTTACTTCTAAGTCTAAATTGCTTAATATACCTTTCAAAGGGCAGACCTTATTCGGGCCCGGGTTGAAAGAGATTATCGCTGACATTACAGGAGGTAAAGGCCATGCCCTGCCTCAGGACAAAGCCAAAGCCAAGACTAGACAGTCTAATTTTCGTTCCTTTCGTAATTTCAAAGCAGGAGCAGCATCAACTTCCTCTGCACCAAAACAGGAAGGAGCTGTTGCTCGCTACAGACAAGGCTGGAAACCTAACCAGTCCTGGAACAAGGGCAAGCAGACTAGGAAACCTGCTGCTGCCCCTAAAACAGCATGAATTGAGGGCCCCCGATCCGGGATCGGATCTAGTGGGGGGCAGACTTTCTCTCTTCGCCCAGGCTTGGGCAAGAGATGTTCAGGATCCCTGGGCGCTAGAGATAATATCTCAGGGATACCTTCTGGACTTCAAATACTCTCCTCCAAGAGAGAGATTTCATCTGTCAAGATTGTCAACAATCCAGACAAAGAAAGAGGCGTTTCTACGCTGCGTACAAGAGCTCTTGTTAATGGGAGTAATCCATCCAGTTCCACGATCGGAACAGGGACAGGGGTTTTACTCAAATCTGTTTGTGGTTCCCAAAAAAGAGGGAACTTTCAGACCAATCCTGGACTTAAAGATCCTAAACAAATTCCTAAGAGTTCCATCGTTCAAGATGGAGACTATTCGGACAATTTTACCTATGATCCAAGAGGGTCAATACATGACCACTGTAGATTTAAAAGATGCTTACCTTCACATACCGATTCACAAAGATCATTATCGGTACCTAAGGTTTGCCTTCCTAGACAGGCATTACCAGTTTGTGGCTCTTCCTTTCGGATTGGCTACAGCTCCAAGAATCTTCACAAAGGTTCTGGGTGCTCTTCTGGCGGTACTAAGACCGCGGGGAATCTCGGTAGCTCCATACCTAGACGACATTCTGATACAAGCTTCAAGCTTTCAAACTGCCAAGTCTCATACAGAGTTAGTGCTGGCATTTCTAAGGTCACATGGATGGAAGGTGAACGAAAAGAAAAGTTCACTCGTTCCACTCACAAGAGTTCCCTTCCTGGGGACTCTTATAGATTCTGTAGAAATGAAGATTTACCTGACAGAGGACAGGCTAACAAGACTTCAAAGTGCTTGCCGCACCCTTCATTCCATTCAACACCCGTCAGTGGCTCAATGCATGGAGGTAATCGGCTTAATGGTAGCGGCAATGGACATAGTACCCTTTGCACGCTTACACCTCAGACCACTGCAACTGTGCATGCTAAGTCAGTGGAATGGGGATTACTCAGACTTATCCCCTTCTCTGAATCTGGATCAAGAGACCAGAAATTCTTTTCTATGGTGGCTTTCTCGGCCACATCTGTCCAGGGGGATGCCATTCAGCAGACCAGACTGGACAATTGTAACAACAGACGCCAGCCTTCTAGGTTGGGGTGCCGTCTGGAATTCTCTGAAGGCTCAGGGACAATGGAGTCAGGAGGAGAGTCTCCTGCCAATAAACATTCTGGAATTGAGAGCAGTTCTCAATGCCCTGCTGGCTTGGCCCCAGTTGACAACTCGTGGGTTCATCAGGTTTCAGTCGGACAACATCACGACTGTAGCTTACATCAACCATCAGGGAGGGACAAGAAGCTCCCTAGCTATGATGGAAGTATCATAGATAATTTGCTGGGCAGAGTCTCACTCTTGCCACCTGTCAGCAATCCACATCCCGGGAGTGGAGAACTGGGAGGCGGATTTCTTAAGTCGTCAGACTTTTCATCCGGGGGAGTGGGAACTTCATCCGGAGGTCTTTGCCCAAATACTTCGACGTTGGGGCAAACCAGAGATAGATCTCATGGCGTCTCGACAGAACGCCAAGCTTCCTCGTTACGGGTCCAGATCCAGGGATCCAGGAGCAGTCCTGATAGATGCTCTGACAGCACCTTGGGACTTCAGGATGGCTTACGTGTTTCCACCCTTCCCGTTGCTTCCTTGATTGATTGCCAGAATCAAACAAGAGAGAGCATCAGTGATTCTAATAGCACCTGCGTGGCCACGCAGGACTTGGTATGCAGACCTGGTGGACATGTCATCCTGTCCACCTTGGTCTCTACCTCTGAAACAGGACCTTCTGATACAGGGTCCCTTCAAACATCAAAATCTAACTTCTCTGAAGCTGACTGCTTGGAAATTGAACGCTTGATTTTATCAAGACGTGGATTTTCTGAGTCAGTTATTGATACCTTAATACAGGCTAGGAAACCTGTTACCAGAAAGATTTACCATAAGATATGGCGTAAATACCTATATTGGTGTGAATCCAAAGGTTACTCTTGGAGTAAGGTTAGGATTCCTAGGATATTGTCTTTTCTACAAGAAGGTTTAGAAAAGGGTTTATCTGCTAGTTCATTAAAGGGACAGATCTCAGCTCTGTCCATTCTGTTACACAAACGTCTGTCAGAAGTTCCTGACGTCCAGGCTTTTTGTCAGGCTTTGGCCAGAATTAAGCCTGTGTTTAAAACTGTTGCTCCACCATGGAGTTTAAACCTTGTTCTTAATGTTTTACAGGGCGTTCCGTTTGAACCCCTTCATTCCATTGATATAAAGTTGTTATCTTGGAAAGTTCTATTTTTAATGGCTATTTCCTCGGCTCGAAGAGTCTCTGAATTATCAGCCTTACATTGTGATTCTCCTTATTTGATTTTTCATTCGGATAAGGTAGTCCTGCGTACTAAACCTGGGTTCTTACCTAAGGTAGTTACTAACAGGAATATCAATCAAGAGATTGTTGTTCCTTCTTTATGCCCAAATCCTTCTTCAAAGAAGGAACGTCTACTGCACAACCTGGATGTAGTCCGTGCTCTAAAATTTTACTTACAGGCAACTAAGGAATTTCGACAAACGTCTTCTCTGTTTGTCATTTACTCTGGGCAGAGGAGAGGTCAAAAAGCTTCCGCTACCTCTCTTTCTTTTTGGCTTCGTAGCATAATTCGTTTAGCTTATGAGACTGCTGGACAGCAGCCTCCTGAAAGAATTACAGCTCATTCTACTAGAGCTGTGGCTTCCACTTGGGCCTTCAAGAATG
Organism: Bombina bombina; assembly: GCF_027579735.1. Lineage (NCBI taxonomy): Eukaryota > Metazoa > Chordata > Amphibia > Anura > Bombinatoridae > Bombina > Bombina bombina. The sequence goes on from NC_069504.1 coordinate 778,353,105, forward strand.
AGGCCTCTGTTGAACAGATTTGCAAGGCTGCAACTTGGTCTTCGCTTCATACTTTTTCCAGATTTTACAAATTTGACACTTTTGCTTCTTCGGAGGCTATTTTTGGGAGAAAGGTTCTTCAGGCAGTGGTTCCTTCTGTATAAAGAGCCTGCCTATCCCTCCCGTCATCCGTGTACTTTTGCTTTGGTATTGGTATCCCAGAAGTAATGATGACCCGTGGACTGATCAAACTTAACAGAAGAAAACATAATTTATGCTTACCTTATAAATTCCTTTCTTCTGTAGTGTGATCAGTCCACGGCCCGCCCTGTTTTTAAGGCAGGTAAATATTTTTTAATTTATACTCCAGTCACCACTTCACCCTTGGCTTTTCCTTTCTCGTTGGTCCTTGGTCGAATGACTGGGAGTGACGTAGAGGGGAGGAGCTATATGCAGCTCTGCTGGGTGAATCCTCTTGCACTTCCTGTTGGGGAGGAGTAATATCCCAGAAGTAATGATGACCCGTGGACTGATCACACTACAGAAGAAAGGAATTTATCAGGTAAGCATAAATTATGTTTTTTTTAATTTATTTAATTTTATTGTAATGTTAGGTGTTAGTGTAACTCAGGTTAGGTTTTATTTTACAGGTAACTTTGTATTTATTTTAACTAGGTAGCTAGTAAATATTTAATAACTATTTACTAACTAGTCTACCTAGTTAAAATAAATACAAACTTAGCTGTGAAATAAAAATAAAACCTAGATAGCTACAATGTAACTATTAGTTATATTGTAGCTAGCTTAGGTTTTATTTTACAGGTAAGTATTTAGTTTTAAATAGGAATTATTTAGTTATTAATAGTAGGTTTTATTTATAATTATTTTAATTATGTTAAAATTAGGGGTGTTAGGGTTACGTTAGGGTTAGGGTTAGACTTAGGGCCAGGGTTAAGTTTAGGGGTTAATATATGGCAGCGACGTTGGGGGCGGCAGATTAGGGGTTAATAAGTGTAGGTAGGTGGCGGTGACATTGGGGGTGGCAGATTAGGGGTTAATAATTGTAATGTAGGTGTCGGGCGGCAGATTAGGGGTGTTTAGACTCAGGGTTTATGTTAGGGTGTTAGGTTTAAATGTACATTTTCTTTCCCCATAGACATCAATGGGGCTGCGTTACGGAGCTTTACGCTCCGCGATTGCAGGTGTTAGGCTTTTTTTTTAGCCGGCTCTCCCCATTGATGTCTATGGGGAAATCATGCACGAGCACGTCAAAACACTGCTTGTATTTGGGTGCGGTATGGAGCTCAACGCAACCATATCGCCCGCACAAGCCAGTTTTTGGCAAACCTGTAATAGCAGCGATATTATAGGTGAGTAGTAAAAATAACTTGCAAGTTATTAGCCAGCCAGCCATAACGCAAAACTCGTAATTTGGCTGTCAATTTGTTAATGGCTGACATGATACAAGCCCCACTGGATCTCTGAGCAGCTGCAGTATTTAACATGCTGGTGCACTGAGAATATCTAGCTATGATTCATATGCACGTGCAGAGAAAAATGTTAACACTAAAACAGTGATAACTTTTATTAAAAGCATTTTGCCAATACATGTACAGTATTTTGCAAATATGTTTCTATTCAAAGATATAATTCATCTATGTACATTTACATTTTAACCGGAATGTCCCTTTAACTTTAGTAATTTTACCCAAATCTAACACATAAAAAGTTTAAATTTTTTTGTGTAAAGTTCCCAGATAATATTTAAAGGGACATGCAATTTTAAATAACATTCCAATTTACTGTTATGACCAAATTTGCTTTGTTCTCTTGGTATTCTTTGTCAAAAGCGAAACCTAGGTAGGCTTATATGTTAATTTCTAAGCCCTTGAAGGCCGCTTCTTATCTTGACAGTTTTTCACAGCTAGACAGTGCTAGTTTATGTGTGTCATATAGATAACATTAAGCTCACTCCTGTGGAGCACTGATTGGCTAAAATGCAACTCTGTCAAAAGAATTAAGGGGACAGTCTGCAGAGGCTACAAGGTAATCACAAAGGCCTAGATTTAGAGTTGGGCGGTAGCCGTGAAAACCAGCGTTAGAGGCTCCTAACGCTGGTTTTTACCGCCCGCTGGTATTTGGAGTCAGTCAGGAAAGGGTCTAACGCTCACTTTCCAGCCGCAACTTTTCCATACCGCAGATCCCCTTACGTCAATTGCGTATCCTATCTTTTCAATGGGATCTTTCTAACGCCGGTATTTAGAGTCGTGGCTGAAGTGAGCGTTAGAAATCTAACGACAAAACTCCAGCCGCAGAAAAAAGTCAGTAGTTAAGAGCTTTCTGGGCTAACGCCGGTTTATAAACCTCTTAATTACTGTGCTCTAAAGTACACTAACACCCATAAACTACCTATGTACCCCTAAACCGAGGTCCCCCCACATCGCCACCACTCTATTAAAATTTTTTAACCCCTAATCTGCCGTCCGCACGCCGCCGCAAGGTACGTTATACTTATGCACCCCTAATCTGCTGCCCCTAACACCGCCGACCCCTATATTATATTTATTAACCCCTAATCTGCCCCTCAACGTCGCCTCCAACTGCCTACACTTATTAACCCCTAATCTGCCGACCGGACTGCGCCGCTATTATAATAAAGTTATTAACCCCTAATCCGCCTCACTCCCGCCTCAATAACCCTATAATAAATAGTATTAACCCCTAATCTGCCCTCCCTAACATCGCCGACACCTAACTTCAAGCATTAACCCCTAATCTGCCGACCGGAGCTCACCGCTATTCTAATAAATTTTTTAACCCCTAAAGCTAATTCTAACCCTAACCCTAACACCCCCTAACTTAAATATAATTTAAATCTAACGAAATAAATTAACTATTATTAAATAAATTATTCCTATTTAAAGCTAAATACTTACCTGTAAAATAAACCCTAATATAGCTACAATATAAATTATAATTATATTGTAGCTATTTTAGGATTTATATTTATTTTACAGGTAACTTTGTAATTATTTTAACCAAATACAATAGCTATTAAATAGTTAATAACTATTTAATAGTTACCTAGTTAAAATAATTACAAAATTACCTGTAAAATAAATCCTAACCTAAGTTACAATTAAACCTAACACTACACTATCAATAAATTAATTAAATAAAATACCTCCAATTACCTACAATTAAACCAAACACTACACTATCAATAAATTAATTAAATACAATACCTACAAATAAATACATTTAAATAACTAAAGTAAAAAAAATAAAAAAATATTTACAAACATAAGAAAAATATTACAATTTTAAACTAATTACACCTACTCTAAGCCCCTAATAAAATAACAAAGCCCCCCCAAAATAAAAAAATGCCCTACCCTATTCTAAATTAAAAAAGTTCAAAGCTCTTTTACCTTACCAGCCCTTAAAAGGACCTTTTGTGGGGCATGCCCCAAAGAATTCAGCTCTTTTGCCTGTAAAAAAAACACATACAATACCCCCCCCCCAACATTAAAACCCACCACCCACATACCCCTAATCTAACCCAAACCCCCCTTAAATAAACCTAACACTAAGCCCCTGAAGATCTTCCTACCTTATCTTCACCTCGCCGGGTATCACACCGATCCGTCCTGGCTCAGAAATCTTCATCCAAGCCCAAGCGGGGGCTGGCGATCCATAATCCGGCGGCTGAAGAGGTCCAGAAGAAGCTCCAAAGTCTTCATCCTATCCGGGAAGAAGAGGCGATCCGGACCGGCAACCATCTTGATCCAAGCGGCATCTTCTATCTTCATACGATGAGGAACGGCTCCATAGTGAAGACCTCCAGCGCGGATCAATCTTCTTCCGACGTCCAACTGAAGAATGAATTTTCCTTTAAGGGACGTCATCCAAGATGGCGTCCCTCGAATTCCGATTGGCTGATAAGATTCTATCAGCCAATCGGAATTAAGGTAGGAAAATTCTGATTGGCTGATGGAATCAGCCAATCAGAATCAAGTTCAATCGATTGGCTGCTCCAATCAAATTGAGCTCGCATTCTATTGGCTGATCGGAACAGCCAATAGAATGCGAGCTCAATCTGATTGGCTGATTGGATCAGCCAATCGGATTGAACTTGATTCTGATTGGCTGATTCCATCAGCCAATCAGAATTTTCCTACCTTAATTCCGATTGGTTGATAGAATCCTATCAGCCAATCGGAATTCGAGGGACGCCATCTTGGATGATGTCCCTTAAAGGAACCTTCATTCTTCAGTTGGACGTCGGAAGAAGAAGATTGATCCGCGCTGGAGGTCTTCACGATGGAGCCGTTCCTCATCGGATGAAGATAGAAGATGCCGCTTGGATCAAGATGGTTGCGGGCCAGATCACCTCTTCTTCCCGGATAGGACGAAGATGAAGACATTGGAGCCTCTTCTGGACCTCTTCAGCTGCCGGATTATGGATCGCCAGCCCCCGCTTGGGCTTGGATGAAGATTTCGGAGCCAGGACGGATCGGTGTGATACCCGGCGAGGTGAAGATAAGGTAGGAAGATCTTCAGGGGCTTAGTGTTAGGTTTATTTAAGGGGGGTTTGGGTTAGATTAGGGGTATGTGGGTGGTGGGTTTTAATGTTGGGGGGGGTATTGTATGTTTTTTTTTACAGGTAAAAGAGCTGAATTCTTTGGGGCATGCCCCACAAAAGGTCCTTTTAAGGGCTGGTAAGGTAAAAGATCTTTGAACTTTTTTAATTTAGAATAGCGTAGGGCATTTTTTTATTTTGGGGGTCTTTGTTATTTTATTAGGGGGCTTAGAGTAGGTGTAATTAGTTTAAAATTGTTGTAATATTTTTCTAATGTTTGTAAATATTTTATTATTTTTTGTAACTTAGTTCTTTTTTATTTTTTGTACTTTAGTTAGTTTATTTAATTGTAGTTATTTGTAGGTATTGTATTTGATTAATTTATTGATAGTGTAGTGTTAGGTTTAATTGTAGATAATTATAGGTATTTTATTTAATTAATTTATTGATAGTGTAGTGTTAGGTTTAATTGTAACTTAGGTTAGGATTTATTTTACAGGTAATTTTGTAATTATTTTAACTAGGTAACTATTAAATAGTTCTTAACTATTTAATAGCTATTGTACCTGGTTAAAATAAATACAAAGTTGCCTGTAAAATAAATATTAATCCTAAAATAGCTACAATATAATTATGATTTATATTGTAGCTATATTAGGGTTTATTTTACAGGTAAGTATTTAGATTTAAATAGGAATAATTTATTTAATAAGAGTTAATTTATTTCGTTAGAATAAAATTATATTTAACTTAGGGGGGTGTTAGGGTTAGGGTTAGAATTAGCTTTAGGGGTTAAAAAATTTATTAGAGTAGCGGTGAGCTCCGATCGGCATATTAGGGGTTAATACTTGAAGTTAGGTGTCGGCGATGTTAGGGAGGGCAGATTAGGGGTTAATACTATTTATTATAGGGTTATTGAGGCGGGAGTGAGGCGGATTAGGGGTTAATAACTTTATTATAGTAGCGGGGCGGTCCGCTCGGCAGATTAGGGGTTAATAAGTGTAGGCAGGTGGAGGCGACGTTGAGGGGGGCAGATTAGGGGTTAATAAATATAGTATAGGGGTCGGCGGTGTTAGGGGCAGCATATTAGGGGTACATAGCTATAATGTAGCTTGCCGTGGTGTACGGAGCGGCAGATTAGGGGTTAATAATAATATGCAGGGGTCAGCGATAGCGGGGGCGGCAGATTAGGGGTTAATAAGTGTAAGGTTAGGGGTGTTTAGACTCGGGGTACATGTTAGGGTGTTAGGTGCAGACTTAGGAAGTGTTTCCGCATAGCAAACAATGGGGCTGCGTTAGGAGCTGAACGCTGCTTTTTTGCAGGTGTTAGTTTTTTTTTCAGCTCAAACAGCCCCATTGTTTTCTATGGGGGAATCGTGCACGAGCACGTTTTTGAAGCTGGCCGCGTCCGTAAGCACCGCTGGTATCGAGAGTTGCAGTGGCGTTAAATTATGCTCTACGCTCCTTTTTTGGAGCCTAACGCAGCCATTCTGTGAACTCTAAATACCAGCGGTATTTAAAAGGTGTGGCCAGAAAAAAGCACGCGTAGCTAACGCACCTCTTTGGCCGCAAAACTCTAAATCTAGGCGAAAGTGTATTAAAGAGCCATAATACCCAAATGTTTAAACACTTGAAAGTGATGCAGCATAGCTGTAAAAAGCTGACTAGAAAATATCACCTGAACATCTCTATGTAAAAAAGAAAGATATTTTACCTCAAAAGTTTCTCAGTAGCCACATACCATTGTAAAGGACTTCTAAGCAGCATATCAGTATGTCTGTCCCGGGACAGCGGAAGGAGTAAGCATTCGTGCACACTCATATTATTTCCCTATTCAGGGTAAGGAAGTTTACAATGAAATCTCATGAGAGTTAAGTCAAATCTCATGAGATCACAGTAAAAGAGTTCATGACCTCAGCACTGTTGATGCTGATTGGCTGCTGTTCATTTCTTCATTTTTTTTTTATTTTTTTTTACCTGCAGCTGGGCAGCAGCTGAGTATAACTTTTTTCGCAGAACTTACTCTGCTGAGCTGAGGAAATTGTGAGGTAAAATATTTTGCTTTTTTACATAGAGATGCTCAGGTGATATTTTCCTGTCTGTTTTTTACAGTTATACTGCATTAGTTTCAAGTGATTTAGCATATGAGTATTATGTCCCTTTAATGTAATAGGGAATGGGTAATAAAGGGATTATCGATTCTTTTAAAACAATAAACATTTCTCTTGTAAGGTGTATCCAGTCCACGGATCATCCATTACTTGTGGGATATTCTCCTTCCCAACAGGAAGCTGCAAGAGGATCACCCACAGCAGAGCTGTCTATATAGCTCCTCCCCTAACTGCCAACCCCCAGTCATTCTCTTGCAGCTCTCGACAAGGGAGGTTGCATAGAGAGATGTGGTGACTTAGTGTAGTTTATCTTCAATCAAAAGTTTGTTATTTTTAAATGGTACCGGAGTTGTACTGTTTTTTACCTCAGGCAGAAATTAGAAGAAGTGTTTTGCCTGAGGTTTTTGATGATCTTAGCAGGTTGTAACTAAGATCCACTGCTGTTCTCATACATAACTGAAGAGTATGGGAAAAACTTCAGCTGGGAGAACGGCCTGCAGAATCAACTGCCTTGAGGTATGTTCAGTATATTTTTTTCTAGAGAGATAATAAGAAGTCTAGAAAATGCTGACAGTGCCTGATATATTTGAGGTAAGCCTGATTGCAGTGATTTAATAACGACTGGCATCATGCTTGCAGTAAAGGGTAATTTTCATGTTAATTGCTCTAATAACTTAGGCCTAGATTTGGAGTTTGGCGGTAGCCGTGAAAACCAGCGTTAGAGGCTCCTAACGCTGGTTTTAGGCTACCGCCGGTATTTGGAGTCAGTCAAAAAAGGGTCTAACGCTCACTTTTCAGCCGCGACTTTTCCATACCGCAGATCCCCTTACGTCAATTGCGTATCCTATCTTTTCAATGGGATCTTCCTAACTCCGGTATTTAGATTCGTGTCTGAAGTGAGCGTTAGAAATCTAACAACCAAACTCCAGCCGCAGAAAAAAGTCAGTAGTTAAGAGCTTTCTGGGCTAACGCCGGTTCATAAAGCTCTTAACTACTGTGCCCTAAAGTACACTAACACACATAAACTACCTATGCACCCCTAAACCGAGGCCCCCCCCACATCGCCGACACTCGATTAAATTTTTTTAACCCCTAATCTGCCGACCGCCACCTACGTTATCCTTATGTACCCCTAATCTGCTGCCCCTAACACCGCCGACCCCTATATTATATTTATTAACCCCTAACCTGCCCCCCACAACGTCGCCACCAGCTACCTACAATAATTAACCCCTAATCTGCCGACCGCCACCTACGTTATACTTATGTACCCCTAATCTGCTGCCCCTAACACCGCCGACCCCTATATTATATTTATTAACCCCTAATCTGCCCCCCACAACGTCGCCGCCAGCTACCTACACTTATTAACCCCTAATCTGCCGTCCGCACGCCGCCGCCAGCTACATTATAGCTATGTACCCCTAATCTGCTGCCCCTAACACCGCCGACCCCTATATTATATTTATTAACCCCTAATCTGCCCCCCACAACGTCGCCTCCACCTGCCTACACTTATTAACCCCTAATCTGCCGACCGGACCGCACCGCTATTATAATAAAGTTATTAACCCCATAATCTGCCTCACTAACCCTATAATAAATAGTATTAACCCCTAATCTGCCCTCCCTAACATCTCCGACACCTAACTTCAAACATTAACCCCTAATCTGCTGACCAGAGCTCACCGCTATTCTAATAAATTTATTAACCACTAAAGCTAAGTCTAACCCTAACACTAACACCCCCCCTAAGTTAAATATAATTTAAATCTAACGAAATAAATTAACTCTTATTAAATAAATTATTCCTATTTAAAGCTAAATACTTACCTGTAAAATAAACCCTAATATAGCTACAATATAAATTATAATTATATTATAGCTATTTTAGGATTTATATTTATTTTACAGGCAACTTTGTATTTATTTTAACCAGGTACAATAGCTAAAATAGTTAAAATAATTACAAAATTACCTGTAAAATAAATCCTAACCTAAATTACAATTAAACCTAACACTAGACTATCAATAAATTAATTAAAAAAAATACCTACAATTACCTACAATTAAACCTAACACTACACTATCAATACATTAATTAAATACAATATCTACAAATAAATACAATTAAATAAACTAACTAAAGTACAAAAAATAAAAAAGAACTAAGTTACAAAAAATAAAAAAATATTTACAAACATAAGAAAAATATTACAACAATTTTAAACTAATTACACCTACTCTAAGCCCCCTAATAAAATAACAAAGACCCCCAAAATAAAAAAATGCCCTACCCTATTCTAAATTAAAAAAGTTCAAAGCTCTTATACCTTACCAGCCCTGAACAGGGCCCTTTGCGGGGCATGCCCCAAAGAATTCAGCTCTTTTGCCTGTAAAAAAAAACATACACTACCCCCCCCCAACATTACAACCCACCACCCACATACCCCTAATCTAACCCAAACCCCCCTTAAATAAACACTAAGCCCCTGAAGATCTTCCTACCTTATCTTCACCTCACCGGGTATCACCGATCGGTCCTGGCTCCAAAATCTTCATCTAAGCCCAAGCGGGGGCTAGACATCCATCATCCGACGGCTGAAGAAGTCCAGAAGAGGCTCCAAAGTCTTCATCCTATCCGGGAAGAAGAGTAGATCCGGACCGGCAACCATCATCTTCCAAGCGGCATCTTCTATCTTCATCCGATGAGGACCGGCTCCATCTTGAAGACCTCCACCGCGGACCCATCTTCTTCCGACGATGACTTCCCGATGAATGGCGGTTCCTTTAAGGGACGTCATCCAAGATGGCGTCCCTCGAATTCCGATTGGCTGATAGGATTCTATCAGCCAATCGGAATTAAGGTAGGAATCGGATTGAACTTGATTCTGATTGGCTGATTCCATCAGCCAATCAGAATATTCCTACCTTAATTCCGATTGGCTGATAGAATCCTATCAGCCAATCGGAATTCGAAGGACGCCATCTTGGATGACGTCATTTAAAGGAACCGTCATTCGTCGTCTAGTCGTCGGTTGAAGAGGATGTTCCGCGTCGGCTTGGAAGAAGATGGTTCCGCTCCGCTCCAGAAGAAAGAAGATTGAAGATGCGGCTTGATAGAAGACTTCATCCAGATGATGGACTTCCGACTTCAGCCCGAGGATGGATTCCTTCAGTCGCCGCTTGGATCCAGACTTCAGCCCGAGGACGGACGTCGCTCTTCAGCCCCCCGCTTGGGCTTGGATCAACACTTCCGAGGCTTGGATCAAGACTTCCGAGGACGGACCGGTGAACCTGGCAGGGTGAAGATAAGGTAGGAAGATCTTCAGGGGCTTAGTGTTAGGTTTATTTAAGGGGGGGTTTGGGTTAGATTAGGGGTATGTGGTTGGTGGGTTGTAATGTTGGGGGGGGTATTGTATGTTTTTTTTTTACAGGCAAAAGAGCTGAACTTCTTGGGGCATGCCCCGCAAAGGGCCCTGTTCAGGGCTGGTAAGGTAAAAGAGCTTTGAACTTTTGTAATTTAGAATAGGGTAGGGCATTTTTTTATTTTGGGGGGCTTTGTTATTTTATTAGGGGGCTTAGAGTAGGTGTAATTAGTTTAAAATTGTTGTAATATTTTTCTAATGTTTGTAAATATTTTTTTATTTTTTGTAACTTAGTTCTTTTTTATTTTTTGTACTTTAGTTAGTTTATTTCATTGTATTTATTTGTAGATATTGTATTTAAATAATTTATTGATAGTGTAGTGTTAGGTTTAATTGTAGGTAATTGTAGGTATTTTATTTAATTAATTTATTTATAGTCTAGTGTTAGGTTTAATTGTAACTTAGGTTAGGATTTATTTTACAGGTAATTTGTAATTATTTTAACTATTTTAGCTATTAAATAGTTCTTAACTATTTAATAGCTATTGTACCTGGTTAAAATAAATACAAAGTTACCTGTAAAATAAATATAAATCCTAAAATAGCTATAATATAAATATAATTTATATTGTAGCTATATTAGGATTTATTTTACAGGTAAGTATTTAGCTTTAAATAGGAATAATTTATTTAATAAGAGTTAATTAATTTCGTTAGATTTAAATTATATTTAACTTAGGGGGGTGTTAGTGTTAGGGTTAGACTTAGCTTTAGGGGTTAATACATTTATTAGAATAGCGGTGAGCTCCAGTCGGCAGATTAGGGGTTAATGTTTGAAGTTAGGTGTCGGCGATGTTTCGGGAGGGCAGATTAGGGGTTAATACTATTTATTATAGGGCTAGTGAGGCGGATTAGGGGTTAATAACTTTATTATAATAGCGGTGCGGTCCGGTCGGCAGATTAGGGGTTAATAAGTGTAGGCAGGTGGAGGCGACGTTGTGGGGGGCAGATTAGGGGTTAATAAATATAATATAGGGGTCGGCGGTGTTAGGGGCAGCAGATTAGGGGTACATAGGGATAATGTAAGTAGCGGCGGTTTACGGAGCGGCAGATTAGGGGTTAATAATAATATGCAGGGGTCAGCGATAGCGGGGGCGGCATATTAGGGGTTAATCAGTGTAAGGTTAGGGGTGTTTAGACTCGGGGTACATGTTAGAGTGTTAGGTGCAGACGTAGGAAGTGTTTCCCCATAGCAAACAATGGGGCTGCGTTAGGAGCTGAATGCAGCTTTTTTGCAGGTGTTAGGTTTTTTTTCAGCTCAAACAGCCCCATTGTTTCCTATGGGGGACTCGTGCACGAGCACGTTTTTGAGGCTGGCCGCGTCCGTAAGCAACTCTGGTATTGAGAGTTGCAGTTGCGTTAAATATGCTCTACGCTCCTTTTTTGGAGCCTAACGCAGCCATTCTGTGGACTCTCAATACCAGAGTTATTTTAAAGGTGCGGCCAGAAAAAAGCCAGCGTTAGCTACGCGGGTCGTTACCGACAAAACTCTAAATCTAGCCGTTAGTATGTGAAACGTTTACATGTATTATAAGGAACGTTTTTTACTGAGGGTGATAAATCTTTATTTGGGGCCTAGTTTTTCCACATGGCTGTTATTTGACTCCTAGGAGTAGTTTTTTAGGCCCTCTGACTTTCAGTGCATGGTGGGAGGGGCCTATTTTCGCGCTCTAATTGCGCAGTATCTTTTAAACTCTGAGACATCCAGCTTCCCTGAAGGAGTCCCCTGACATATTGGACCTCTCTAAAGGGTTTTTGTGCCTACAAAAGTCGTTTTATGGGAAGGTAGGAGCCACAGTAGAGCTGTGGCAGTTTGCCTGTGACTGTTATAACGGTTTTACCGTTTTTTGGCTTCGTTTTTGAGCCTGAGGGGTTAATCATCCATTTGCAAGTGGGTGCAATGCTATTTTACCCTAGTTCATACACTGTTAAAATTTCATAGAGTTAACTGCTTTTTTCACTGTTTTGCAGTTTTTGTGTTTGTTTTTTTCTCTTAAAGGCACAGTACCGTTTTTTATATTCTGCTTTTTTACATTAATTAAATTGTTTTCAAAGCTTGCTGGTCTCATTACTAGTCTGTTAAACATGTCCGACATAGAGGAAACTCCTTGTTCATTATGTTTAGAAGCCATTGTGGAACCCCCTCTTAGAATGTGTACCAAATGCACTGACCTTACTATAAGTTATAAAGATCATATTCTGGCTTTAAAAGATTTATCACCAGAGGAAACTGACAAGGGGGAAGTTATGCCGACTAACTCTCCCCACGTGTCAGAATCTATGACTCCCGCTCAAGGGACGCCCGCTCAAGAGACGCCAAGTACATCTAGAGCGCCCATAGCGTTTACCTTACAAGACATGGCGGCAGTTATGGATAATACCCTTACAGCGGTATTGTCCAAACTACCAGGGTTACAAGGAAAGCGAGACAGCTCTGGGGCTAGGAAAAATACAGAGCACTCTAACGCTTTAGTAGCTATGTCTGATATCCCCTCACAATATGCAGAAGCTGAGGAAGGAGAGCTTCTATCTGTGGGTGATTTTTCTGACTCAGGAAAGATAATTCAACCTGGTTCTGATATGTCTACATTTAAATTTAAGCTTGAACACCTCCGCGTGTTGCTCAGGGAGGTTTTAGCTGCTCTGAATGACTGGGACTCCATTATGGTCCCAGAGAAATTGTGTAGATTGGATAAATACCCTTACAGCGGTATTGTCCAAACTACCAGGGTTACAAGGAAAGCGAGACAGCTCTGGGGCTAGGAAAAATACAGAGCACTCTAACGCTTTAGTAGCTATGTCTGATATCCCCTCACAATATGCAGAAGCTGAGGAAGGAGAGCTTCTATCTGTGGGTGATTTTTCTGACTCAGGAAAGATAATTCAACCTGGTTCTGATATGTCTACATTTAAATTTAAGCTTGAACACCTCCGCGTGTTGCTCAGGGAGGTTTTAGCTGCTCTGAATGACTGGGACTCCATTATGGTCCCAGAGAAATTGTGTAGATTGGATAAATACTATGCAGTGCCTGTTTACACTGATGTTTTTCCAATACCTAAGAGGTTTTCAGAAATTATTACTAAGGAATGGGATAGACCAGGTGTACCGTTCTCTCCCCCTCCTGTTTTTAAAAAGATGTTTCCCATAGATGCCGCTACACGGGACTTATGGCAAACGGACCCTAAGGTGGAGGGAGCAGTCTCTACCCTAGCTAAGCGTACAACTATCCCAGTCGAGGACAGTTGTGCTTTCCTAGATCCAATGGATAAAAAGTTAGAGGGTTACCTTAAGAAAATGTTTATTCAACAGGGTTTTATTCTCCAGCCTCTTGCATGCATTGCCCCTGTCACTGCTGCTGCGGCCTTCTGGTTTGAGTCTCTGGAAGAGGCTCTACAGGTAGAAACCCCATTGGATGATATACTTGACAAGTTTAAAGCTCTTAAGCTAGCCAATTCATTTGTTTCTGACTCCGTTGTTCATTTAACCAAACTAACGGCTAAGAACTCAGGTTTTGCTATTCAAGCGTGTAGGGCGTTATGGCTTAAATCCTGGTCAGCTGACGTTACTTCAAAGTCTAAGCTTCTCAACATTCCCTTCAAGAGGCAGACCCTATTCGGGCCCGGACTGAAGGAGATCATTTCTGATATTACTGGAGGAAAAGGTCACGCCCTTCCTCAGGATAGGTCCAACAAATTAAGGACCAAACAGACTAATTTTCGTGCCTTTTGAAACTTCAAGACTGGCGCAGCATCAACTTCCTCTAATACAAAACAAGAGGGAAATTTTGCCCAGTCCAAGCCGGTCTGGAGACCTAACCAGGCTTGGAACAAAGGAAGGCAGGCCAAAAAGCCTGCTGATGCCTCTAAGACAGCATGAAAGATCAGCCCCCGATCCGGTAACAGATCTAGTAGGGGGCAGACTTTCTCCCTTCGCCCAGGCTTGGGCAAGAGATGTCCAGGATCCCTGGGCGTTGGAAATTGTGTCCCAGGGGTATCTTCTGGACTTCAAAGCTTCTTCCCCAAAAAGAAGATTTCACCTCTCACAATTATCTGCAAACCAGATAAAGAGAGAGGCTTTCTTACATTATGTTCAAGACCTCCTAGTTATGGGAGTGATCCACCCAGTTCCAAAGGAGGAACAGGGGCAAGGCTTCTATTCAAATCTGTTTGTGGTTCCCAAGAAAGAGGGAACCTACAGACCAATCTTAGATCTCAAGATCCTAAACAAATTTCTCAGGGTCCCATCCTTCAAAATGGAGACTATTCGAACCATCCTACCTATGATCCAGGAGGGTCAATATATGACTACCGTGGACTTAAAGGATGCTTATCTTCACATTCCGATACACAGAGATCATCATCGGTTTCTCAGGTTCGCCTTCCTAGACAGGCATTACCAGTTTGTAGCTCTTCCTTTTGGGTTAGCTACGGCACCAAGAATCTTTACGAAGGCTCTGGGGTCACTTCTGGCGGTCCTAAGGCCGCGGGGTATAGCAATAGCCCCTTACCTAGACGACATTCTGATACAGGCGTAGAATTTTCAAATTGCCAAGTCCCATACGGACATTGTTCTGGCATTCCTGAGGTCTCATGGGTGGAAAGTGAACAAAGAAAAGAGTTCTCTATACCCTCTCACAAGAGTTTCCTTCCTGGGAACTCTGATAGATTCTGTAGAAATGAAGATTTACCTGACAGAGGCCAGGTTGTCAAAACTTCTAAATTCCTGCCGTGTTCTTTATTCTACTTCTCGCCCTTCAGTGGCTCAGTGTATGGAAGTAATCGACTTAATGGTAGCGGCAATGGACATAGTGCTGTTTGCCCGCCTACATCTCAGACCTCTGCAACTCTGCATGCTCAGTCAGTGGAATGGGGATTACACGGATTTGTCCCCTTTACTAAATCTGGATCAAGAGACCAGGGATTCTCTTCTCTGGTGGCTATCTTGGGTCCATCTGTCCAAAGTATGACCTTCCGCAGGCCAGATTGGACAATAGTAACAACAGATGCCAGCCTTCTGGGCTGGGGTGCAGTCTGGAACTCCCTGAAGGCTCAGGGATCGTGGACTCAGGAGGAGGCACTCCTTCCGATAAACATTCTGGAACTAAGAGCGATATTCAATGCTCTTCAGACTTGGCCTCAGCTAGCTGCGGTCAGGTTCATCAGATTTCAGTCGGACAACATCACGACTGTAGCTTACATCAACCATCAAGGGGGAACAAGGAGTTCCCTAGCAATGTTGGAGGTTTCAAAGATAATTCGATGGGCAGAGATTCACTCTTGCCATCTATCAGCTATCCATATCCCAGGAGTAGAGAACTGGGAGGCGGATTTTCTAAGTCGACAGACTTTTCATCCGGGGGAGTGGGAGCTCCATCCGGAGGTATTTGCACAGTTGATTCAACTTTGGGGCAAACCAGAACTGGATCTCATGGCGTCTCGTCAGAACCCCAAGCTTCCTTGTTACGGTTCCAGGTCCAGGGATCCCAAGGCAGCACTGATAGATGCTCTAGCAGTGCCTTGGTCCTTCAACCTGGCTTATGTGTTTCCACCGTTTCCTCTGCTCCCTCGTCTGATTGCCAAGATCAAACAGGAGAGAGCTTCGGTGATTTTGATAGCACCTGCGTGGCCTCGCAGGACTTGGTATGCAGATCTGGTGGACATGTCATCCTTTCCACCATGGACTCTGCCTCTGAGACAGGACCTTGTACTTCAGGGTCCTTTCAACCATCCAAAACTAATTTCTCTGCGTCTGACTGCTTGGAGATTGAACGCTTGATTTTATCAAAGCGTGGTTTCTCCGAGTCAGTCATTGATACCTTAATACAGGCGCGAAAGCCTGTCACCAGGAAAATCTATCAAAAGATATGGTGTAAATATCTTCATTGGTGTGAATCCAAGGGTTACTCATGGAGTAAAGTCAGGATTCCTAGGATATTATCTTTTCTCCAAGAAGGATTGGAGAAGGGTTTATCAGCTAGTTCCTTAAAGGGACAGATTTCTGCTCTGTCTATTCTTTTGCACAAACATCTGGCTGAGGTTCCAGATGTTCAGGCGTTTTGTCAGGCTCTGGTTAGAATCAAGCCTGTGTTTAAACCTGTTGCTCCGCCATGGAGTTTAAATTTAGTTCTTAAAGTTCTTCAAGGGGTTCCGTTTGAGCCTTTGCATTCCATAGATATTAAACTCTTATCTTGGAATGTTCTGTTTTTAGTAGCTATCTCCTCGGCTCGAAGAGTTTCGGAGTTATCTGCTTTAAAATGTGATTCCCCTTATCTCATTTTCCATGCAGATAAGGTAGTGTTATGTACCAAACCTGGTTTTCTGCCTAAGGTGGTATCTAATAAAAATATGTGTCCTAATCCTTCTTCAAATAAGGAACGTCTATTACACAATCTTGACATGGTTCGTGCTTTGAAGTTTTATTTACAAGCTACTAAAGATTTTCGTCAAACATCTGTATTGTTTGTTGTCTACTCTGGACAGAGGAGAGGCCAAAAGACTTCGGCAACTTCTCTATCTTTTTGGCTAAGAAGTATAATCCGCTTAGCTTATGAGACTGCTGGCCAGCAGCCTCCTGAAAGAATTACAGCTCATTCTACTAGAGCGGTAGCTTCCACATGGGATTTTAAGAATGAGGCTTCTGTTGAACAGATTTGTAAGGCGGCGACTTGGTCTTCGCTTCATACTTTTTCTAAATTCTACAAATGTGATACTTTTGCTTCTTCGGAGGCTATTTTTGGGAGAAAGGTCTTACAGGCAGTGGTGCCTTCCATTTAAGCGCCTGCCTTGTCCCTCCCTTCATCCGTGTCCTATAGCTTTGGTATTGGTATCCCACAAGTAATGGATGATCCGTGGACTGGATACACCTTACAAGAGAAAACAAAATTTATGCTTACCTGATAAATTTATTTCTCTTGTGGTGTATCCAGTCCACGGCCCGCCCTGTCATTTTAAGGCAGGTGCTTTTTATTTTTAAACTACAGTCACCACTGCACCCTATAGTTTCTCCTTTCTCTTGCTTGTCTTCGGTCGAATGACTGGGGGTTGGCAGTTAGGGGAGGAGCTATATAGACAGCTCTGCTGTGGGTGATCCTCTTGCAGCTTCCTGTTGGGAAGGAGAATATCCCACAAGTAATGGATGATCCGTGGACTGGATACACCACAAGAGAAATAAATTTATCAGGTAAGCATAAATTATGTTTTTCAAGTAGACTGTCCCCTTTAAGTTTTTTTTTTTTTTTAAAGAATGTATTCATAATCCTGGTTGACATAGTTTACAGTTCAATAACATAGCGCTGCGGAATCTGTTGGCGCTCTACAAATAACCGATAATAATAATAATAAAATAGTGGGAAGAATTAACATAGAGATAAGTCATTATCCTTGGGTTGGAGTTTTCTACAAACCGATAAGCAAAATATTTCAATACTTTATCAGAAGATGAACTTATTTGTCATACTCCATTTGTTACATAATTTTATTTTGAAACAAATTAATTTCTTTTACTATGTCTTTATTACCTTGCAAATGAGTTAATACACAGTGAACACTGCTTCTGTATTACATTAGATGAGGATACAGATGGTGAGAAGTAGATATACCTGCATATGCTCCAGTCACTGGCCATCATCTGGGGCACAATGGAGGTGTTTAACCCTTATGAGTAAGGTTACCCGCTCTCCAGTATTCATCTGGAGAGTCCAGTATTTAGCAAGCTGTCCAGTAAACTTTTCACAAAAGTATTTAACACTTAAATTTCCAGTTCTTTTAAAGGGACACTGAACCCAATTTTTTTCTTTCGTGATTCAGATAGAGCATGCACTTTTTAAGCAACGAAAGCCAAGGTCTGAAAAGCTTCATAGAATAAATAATCTTGACACAGAAGGTATCTGCCAGGAGACAGCCACTAAGTCTAGAGATGCCAAGCTACAGCATTCAAAATCACTGGTGCCTGTTTCTGCCTGATTCTGGTTATTACTCTGGGGGTAGCATAAAAATAGAGAATATGTAAATCAACTTGAACCACCAGGGTACCACTAAGGCATCTTACAAGGATTGCCTAAAGATCCCAGGATCTAGCACGATATTGGCAAGCTTGTAGTTTAAATGAGAAGACATTAAATATTTTTACTGTCTTCCCCAGCACCTCCTTAATCTGGTTGAAAAAACAGTCAAGAAATTGTTTTCTCACCTGATTCAGACTAAAATCCCTCTTCAATTGATGCAGGAGAGAGAGTTGCAGAGGCCTTAGATGAAACCGGGAAAGGCGATCTGCATCTGAGGCAGCAAAGTTCAACCCTACTAACTCTATACACAAAGCCAAAGTTGGAGAGCGTGTGTGCTGCAACCTGGAGCAAACTGCATGAAGCTTTAGTCTGTGCTCTTTTGTCATGAAATACTGAATAGATAGTGTCATGAAAACTGAATCTGTTTTAGACTTCAGGAATGAGACTGACTGGAAACAGATCTCTTGGGTTAATGTATGCACCAACCAATTCAGAATATCACCCAGATAGAGGCACATAAATCCCCTGTGTATACGCTTTGGTGTATTATATGGGCACCATGACAAGGCTGAAGGGCAGAGCCACAAACTGGTAATGCCCGTCTAGGAAGGCAAACCTGAGGAATTTCACATGATTTCTGTGGATAGGGATGTTCAGATATGAATCTTTCATGTCTATTGTCAACATGAACTGACCTTCCTGCACTAGAGGAATACAAGTCGGTAGAGTTTCCATGTTGAAAGTTGACACCTTCAGGAATACGTTTAGAGACTTTAGATAAAAAAATGAGATGAAAAGGAACTGTAGAAATTACTCCCTTCTCCTTTAGCTTACCCAAACAAGAGATTGAGGCTTTATTGGGTTTAGAGATCCATGTGTTTTTGTTTTGTTAGTTTTTTTAATTGAAAACAGTGTTAACCCCTTCATGCCTGGGCAATGAAGAAGCCAAAGAAAACGCAAAAACCTTATGTCCTTTTCTAGCACCAGAAAAGTGAATGAACAAACTAGAATAATTTCTAAAGTCCTAAGTAGCATCAATGTAATACTTTAATGCTCTAACAACATCCACATTATGTAAAGATCTTTCTAAAGCATTCTTAGGGTGAGGACACAAAGAAAGGACAACAATTTATCTATTGTTGTCTGAAGAAACAAGTTTAGGCAAAAAGTCAAAAGTAGTCCAATAAAACTGCCTTATCCTGATGAAAGACAAGATAAAAAGGATAACATGAAAGAGCAGATGACTCTGAGGGGCTGATTTATCAAGCTTCGTATGGAGCTTGATGCCCCTGTTTCCGCACGAGCCTTCAGGCTCGCCGGAAACACTAGTTATGAAGCAGCAGTCTAGTCTGTCTGACTGTCCCCCCACATCGCCGACACTCTAATAAATTTTTTTAACCCCTAATCTCCCAACCGCCACCTACGTTATCCTTATGTACCCCTAATCTGCTGCCCCTAACACCGCCGACCCCTGTATTATATTTATTAACCCCTAATCTGCCCCCTCAACGTTGCCTCCACCTACCTACACTTATTAACCCCTAATCTGCCGACCGCAAAGCGCCGCCACCTACGTTATCTTTATGTACCCCTAATCTGCTGCCCCTAACACCGCCGACCCCTGTATTATATTTATTAACCCCTAATCTGCCCCCCTGATCGGAACAACCAATAGATTGCAAGATCAATCTGATTGGCTGATGGAATCAGCCAATCGGATTGAACTTGAATCTGATTGGCTGATTCCATCAGCCAATCAGAATATTCCTACCTTAATTCCGATTGGCTGATAGAATCCTATCAGCCAATCGGAATTCGAGGGACGCCATCTTGGATGACGTCCCTTAAAGGAACCGTCATTCATCGTTAGTCCGTCGGGCCAGCAGGATGTTCCGCGTCGGAGGTCTGCAAGATGGATCCGGAAGAAAGAAGATTGAAGATGCCGTTGATAGAAGACTTCATCCGGATCATGGACCTCTTCAGCCCCCCGCTTGGGCTTGGATCAGGACATCGGAGGAGCTCTTCTGGACAGATCGTTGAACCTGGTGAGGTGAAGATAAGGTAGGAAGATCTTCAGGGGCTTAGTGTTAGGTTTATTTAAGGGGGGTTTGGGTTAGATTAGGGGTATGTGGGTGGTGGGTTGTAATGTTGGGGGGCTTGGGTATTGTATTTTTTCTTTTACAGGCAAAAGAGCTGAACTTCTTGGGGCATGCCCCGCAAAGGGCCCTGTTCAGGGCTGGTAAGGTAAAAGAGCTTTGAACTTTAGTTATTTAGAATAGGGTAGGGCATTTTTTTATTTTGGGGGGCTTTGTTATTTTATTAGGGGGCTTAGAGTAGGTGTAATTAGTTTAAAATTGTTGTAATATTTTTCTTATGTTTGTAAATATTTTTTTATTTTTTGTAACTTAGTTCTTTTTTATTTTTTGTACTTTAGCAAGTTTATTTAATTGTATTTATTTGTAGGAATTGTATTTAATTAATTTATTGATAGTGTAGTGTTAGGTTAATTGTAGGTAATTGTAGGTAGTTTATTTAATTAATTTATTGATAGCATAGTGTTAGGTTTAATTGTAACTTAGGTTAGGATTTCTTTTACAGGTAAATTTGTAATTATTTTAACTATTTTAGCTATTAAATAGTTCTTAACTATTTAATAGCTATTGTACCTGGTTAAAATAAATACAAAGTTACCTGTAAAATAAATATTAATCCTAAAATAGCTATAATATAATTATAATTTATATTGCAGCTATATTAGGATTTATTTTACAGGTAAGTATTTAGCTTTAAATAGGAATAATTTATTTAATAAGAGATAATTAATTTCGTTAGATTTAAATTATATTTAATTTAGGGGGGTGTTAGTGTTAGGGTTAGACTTAGCTTTAGGGGTTAATACATTTATTAGAATAGCGGCGAGATTGGGTCGGCAGATTAGGGGTTAATAATTGAAGTTAGGTGTCGGCGATGTTAGGGAGGGCAGATTAGGGGTTAATACTATTTATTATAGGGTTAGTGAGGCGGATTAGGGGTTAATAACTTTATTATAGTAGCGGTGCGGTCCGGTCGGCAGATTAGGGGTTAATAAGTGTAGGCAGGTGGAGGCGACGTTGTGGGGGGCAGATTAGGGGTTAATAAATATAATATAGGGGTCGGCGATGTTAGGACAGCAGATTAGGGGTACATAGGGATAATGTAAGTAGCTGCGGTTTACGGAGCGGCAGATTAGGGGTTAATAATAATATGCAGGGGTCAGCGATAGCTGGGGCGGCAGATTAGGGGTTAATAAGTGTAAGGCTAGGGGTGTTTAGACTCGGGGTACATGTTAGGGTGTTAGGTGCAGACGTAGGAAGTGTTTCCCCATAGCAAACAATGGGGCTGCTTTAAGAGCTGAACGCGGCTTTTTTGCAGGTGTTAGGTTTTTTTTCAGCTCAAACAGCCCCATTGTTTCCTATGGGGGAATCGTGCACGAGCACGTTTTTGAGGCTGGCCGCTTGCGTAAGCAACTCTGGTATCGAGAGTTGAAGCTGCGTTAAAAATGCTCTACGCTCCTTTTTTGGAGCCTAACACAGCCTTTTTGTGGACTCTCAATACTAGAGTTATTTTTATGGTGCGGCCAGAAAAAAGCCGGCGTTAGTTTTTCGGGTCGTTACCGACAAAACTCCAAATCTAGCCGTTAGTATTCTTAGTTGAAAGCTTAACCTAGGAGGTTCATATGCTAATTTCTTAGACCTTGAAGGCCACCTCTTTCCAGAATGCATTTTAACAGTTTTTCACCACTAGAGTGTGTTAGTTCATGTTTTTCATATAGATAACACTGTGCTGGGAGCCAGCACTGATTGGCAAAACTGCAAGTCTGTCAAAAGACCTGAAATAAGGGGGCAGTTTGCAGAGGCTTAGATACAAGATAATCACAGAGGTAAAAAGTGTATAAATATAACTGTGTTGGTTATGCAAAACTGGGGAATGGGTAATAAAGGGATTATCTATCTTTTAAAACAATAAAAATTCTGGTGTAGACTGTCCCTTTAAGATGGCAGGGACAATTGTGAGGTGGGGGAGGGAAGAAAGCTGTTTGGGAGGGATCAGGGGTGGGATGTGTCAGGTGGGAGGTTGATCTCTACACTAAAGCTAAAAGTAACCCTTCAAGCTCCCTACAAGCTACGTAATTAACCCTGTCACTGCTGGGCATAATACAAATGTGATGCGCAGCGGCATTTAGCAGCCTTCTAATTACCAAAAAGCAATGCCAAAACCATATATGTCTGCTATTTCTGAACAAAGGGGATCCCAGAGAAGCATTTACAAC
Source organism: Bombina bombina (assembly GCF_027579735.1). Taxonomy (NCBI): domain Eukaryota; kingdom Metazoa; phylum Chordata; class Amphibia; order Anura; family Bombinatoridae; genus Bombina; species Bombina bombina. Next base: position 778,375,517 of record NC_069504.1, read on the forward strand.
CATTTGTGCCATAATTGCACAAGCTGTTTGTAAATAATTTCAGTGAGAAACCCAAAGTTTGTGAAAAAGTGAACAATTTTTTTTATTTGATCGAATTTGGCAGGGAAATGGTGGCATGAAATATATCAAAATGGGCCTAGATCAATACTTTGGGTTGTCTACTACACTACACTAAAGCTAAAATTAACCATACAATCCCTCTACAAGCTCCCTAATTAACCCCTTCACTGCTGGGCCTAATACAAGTGTGGTGCGCAGGCATTTAGCAGCCTTCTAATTACCAAAAAGTAATGCCATAGCCATTAATGTTTGCTATTTCTGAACAAAGGGGATCCCTGAGAAGCATTTACAATCATTTGTGCCATAATTGCACAAGTTGTTTGTAAATAATTTCAGTGAGAATCCTAAAGTTTGTGAAAAAGTTTGTACTCCTCACCTGGTTGCCGCCACACACGATTTACACAATCTGAACCAAATACGTTTTTCTTGGTCTCATTGGACCACAGGACATGGTTCCAGTAATCCATGTCCTTAGTCTGCTTGTCTTCAGCAAACTGTTTGCGGGCTTTCTTGTACATCATCTTTAGAAGAGGCTTCCTTCTGGGACGACAGCCATGCAGAACAATTTGATGCAGTGTGTAGTGTATGGTCTGAGCACTGACAGGCTGACCTCCGCCCCTTCAACCTCTGCAGCAATGCTGGCAGCACTCATAAGTCTATTTCCCAAAGACAACCTCTGGATATGACGCTGAACACGTGCACTCAACTTCTTTGGTCGACCATGGCAAGGCCTGTTCTGAGCGGAACCTGTTCTGTGAAACTGCTGTATGGTCTTGCCCACTGTGCTGCAGCTCAGTTTCAGGGTCTTGGCAATCTTCTTATAGCCTAGGCCATCTTTATATAGAGCACCGATTCTTTTTTTCAGATCCTCAGAGTTTATTTACCATGAGGTGCCATGTTGAACTTCCAGTGACCAGTATGAGAAAGTGTGAGAACGATAACACCAAAATTAACAAACCTCCCTATTCACACATGAGACCTTGTAACACTAACAAGTCACATGACACCGGGGAGGGAAAATGGCTAATTTGGCCCAATTTGGACATTTCCACTTAGGGGTGTACTCACTTTTGTTTGCAACGGTTTAGACATTAATGGCTGTGTGTTGAGTTATTTTGAGGTGACAACAAATTTACACTGTTATACAGGCTGTACACTCACTACTTTACATTGTAGTAAAGTGTCATTTCTTCAGTGTTGTCACATGAAAAGATATAATAAAATATTTACAAAAATGTGAGGGGTGTACTGACTTTTGTGAGATACTGTATAGATATAGTGTGTGTGTTTATATATATATATATATATATATATATATATATATATATATATATATTTCACTTTTCTCATAGAGTAAAAGGAGTGTCCATACTTTAGCAGTTCAAAGATTCCCTGAAGGTTTCACTGTTTTTACAATATATATATATATATATATATATATATATATATATATATATATATATATCCAATGGAACATGAAAATATCCAGCCGTGAGTGCAGTTAAAAGTTCATTCTTTATTTGTTCTTATAAAAGCAATAACACTCTACAAACGGATAATCAAAATAGGCGAAAGATCAGGTCTATATATAAAACTATTTTACATAACTGGTCCGTGAACCCCTATTTAAATAACCCACAAGCCACCACTGTCTCTAGAGAAAAAGAGAGGATACTAATGGCACTGCTATGTTGTAAGTTCAGGAAAACCCTCTATAATGACCTATATATCTGCTTGTAGATAGATACTACTGTGCTGTAGGTTTTAAGTTAATAGGGTGCGGGTGTTGTGTACAAAACAATGAATCAAACTTAATCAGTATGAGACTGATGATAAAGTACATTTGGGTAGCACACACTTTCCTTAACGGCTTAGGTTTAAAGAGCAAGGTAAAGATCAAAAAATGGAGATATAAAGTTTAAACTTTATTAGGATATTTATTAAAAAACTACACTAAAACAAACATTTAAAATTACAAATGATTTAAGTCTGGTCTGTATTAGTCAATATCCAAAGGTGGGAGGCCTGATTCAATAGGAGGTACAATTGGGCCTAGGATGTAGATTTTAATCCATAGTCCATCTCCTTATATTTGCATAAATGAGCTCATATTGGCCTAACAGGGTAGCTAATAATATAGGTGCTATTGTACACCTGACATAAACATATGTAATATGTATACTATTAACCAGTCTATTGTTCACTTTAATACCGTTAAGTATAAATCACTGTGCAGTGGTAAGGATAATACATCTTTGTTTTACTTGGCTGGTATACTCGGGTTTTCACTACTGATTGTTATTTCCTGCTGTGGAGTGATTACAGTATATAATACTCATAGAAATGCTGCAGTCCTGGAAACCTATCTATATGTAACACAGGCTATGTTTTAAAAAAAATAAAAAAAATAATGATGCTCTTGTATTACTGGTTAGTTGTATCATATATGTATAGCACGCAGAAGTTATGTAGCAAACTACTATGATTATTGATCTATATCCTTGACTGAAAGGCAAAATGAAATGCTAAGTTCCAGGCTCTCCAACTCCTTAATTAGGATATTTAAGTTAGTGTTTAGGCTTAAGGCTCTCTGTAAGTAATAAAGGTGCACGAGCATACATCCGCAGCGTTCCCTAATGTGACTTAATATAAATATACTGGCCTAAACCTCTATATTTATCAGACTATCATATGCTGATTAAAAACTGAATTCCCCCCAGTCCCCTGACATGTTTCGCAAGAACCTGGCTTTTTCAAAGGGTGGGCGCCCCGTTGGCATGGATTTTTATGCATTTGTTCCACCCCTTCTGACATCATAGCCTATCATCTTGTGAGAGACTGACTCAATCGGAGTTGCGTTACTATTTACTGATCATACTGAACGTTCACCTATTGGTAGTTCATGGGTTGGTAGGGTTAATATTAAATACATATTGCTACCTATTCATACAGCTTTTGGAACATTTATTATTATTGATACTTGTGGTTTTAAGCTGTTTAGTATTGGATATCTGATCAACAAAGTTAAATAGTAATAAGATATGTTGGATCTATATATATAGGCCTCTATTTATCAAGCCATCGACTTTCTAGCATTCAAAGGCACCAATACGCTCGCCTAAGATCGCCTAACATCGCTGCCGCGGACCTGAATATGTTCGCCAAAATTATCAAGAAAGCTGTCAAAAAGCCGCGCACCAAGTACGGGGCGATGAGCAGCGGACTGTTGATAACTAACAGTCATCGATCTTGCTGCTCATCGGCTTATTCGCAGCTTTCTTGCTAACCTGTCACTAAACACCCACACTATACTATACTGTTTTACCCCCTATACCGTAAACGTACGTCTGGGGTTTTGCCGTTTCTCTCGTTCAGAGAGGGATTGCCTGGTATTTCGGGGCTGGACTGCACTGTTAAGTCAGGATCAGACTGATATGCTACAGGAAAGTTCTTCTCTGTGAAAGGCACATATTGAGCAAAAAGAGGCTACTTCTAGGGTGGTAACTAGCCATAAAACAAGCTATTATGCTATTGTTCGTTCCCAGGTTGAGCGCTTCTCTCTTTTTATTTATGCAAATTATGACACTTAGGGAAGTCTCCCTAAGTGTGATGCGGGAATCCAGACGTGGACCCGTTGCTCAGTGTGCCTAGAGGGATATGGCTGCACCTCACTGACGAGGCCCACAATAGGCCGAAACGTACGTCTGGGGTTTTGCCGTTTCTCTCGTTCAGAGAGGGATTGCCTGGTATTTCGGGGCTGGACTGCACTGTTAAGTCAGGATCAGACTGATATGCTACAGGAAAGTTCTTCTCTGTGAAAGGCACATATTGAGCAAAAAGAGGCTGCTTCTAGGGTGGTAACTAGCCATAGAACAAGCTATTATGCTATTGTTCGTTCCCAGGTTGAGCGCTTCTCTCTTTTTATTTATGCAAATTATGACACTTAGGGAAGTCTCCCTAAGTGTGATGCGGGAATCCAGACGTGGACCAGTTGCTCAGTGTGCCTAGAGGGATATGGCTGCACCTCACTGACGAGGCCCACAATAGGCCGAAACGTACGTCTGGGGTTTTGCCGTTTCTCTCGTTCAGAGAGGGATTGCCTGGTATTTCGGGGCTGGACTGCACTGTTAAGTCAGGATCAGACTGATATGCTACAGGAAAGTTCTTCTCTGTGAAAGGCACATATTGAGCAAAAAGAGGCTGCTTCTAGGGTGGTAACTAGCCATAGAACAAGCTATTATGCTATTGTTCGTTCCCAGGTTGAGCGCTTCTCTCTTTTTATTTATGCAAATTATGACACTTAGGGAAGTCTCCCTAAGTGTGATGCGGGAATCCAGACGTGGACCCGTTGCTCAGTGTGCCTAGAGGGATATGGCTGCACCTCACTGACGAGGCCCACAATAGGCCGAAACGTACGTCTTGGGTTTTGCCGTTTCTCTCGTTCAGAGAGGGATTGCCTGGTATTTCGGGGCTGGACTGCACTGTTAAGTCAGGATCAGACTGATATGCTACAGGAAAGTTCTTCTCTGTGAAAGGCACATATTGAGCAAAAAGAGGCTGCTTCTAGGGTGGTAACTAGCCATAGAACAAGCTATTATGCTATTGTTCGTTCCCAGGTTGAGCGCTTCTCTCTTTTTATTTATGTTGGATCTATATATATATAGGCCTCTATTTATCAAGCCATCGACTTTCTAGCATTCGAAGGCACCAATACGCTCGCCTAAGATCGCCTAACATCGCTGCCGCGGACCTGAATATGTTCGGCAAAATTATCAAGAAAGCTGTCAAAAAGCCGCGCACCAAGTACGGGGCGATGAGCAGCGGACTGTTGATAACTAACAGTCTTATTCACAGCTTTCTTGCTAACCTGTCACTAACCACCCACACTATACTATACTGTTTTACCCCCTATACCGCCGCTCCCGGAGCCCCCCACACCTAAATAAAGTTATTAACCCCTAAACCGCCACTCCCGGAGCCCACCGCAACTCTAATAAAGTGTTTAACCCCTAAACCGCCGCTCCCGGAGCCCACCGCCACCTACATTATGTGTATTAACCCCTAAACCGCCACTCCCAGACCCCGCCACAACTAAATAAAATGTTTAACCCCTAAACCGCCGCTCACGGACCCGGCCGCCACCTACATTAAATTATTTAACCCCTAATCTGACCCCCCTACACCGCCGCCACCTACATTAAATTTATTAACCCCTAATCTCCCGCCCGCAACGTCGCCACCAGTATATTAAATTTATTAACCCCTAAACCTAAGTCTAACCCTAACACCCACTAACTTAAATATAATTTAAATAATTCTAAATAAATTATTCCTATTTAAAACTAAATACTTACCTATAAAATAAACCCTAAGATAGCTACAATACAGGGAGTGCAGAATTATTAGGCAAATGAGTATTTTGACCACATCATCCTCTTTATGCATGTTGTCTTACTCCAAGCTGTATAGGCTCGAAAGCCTACTACCAATTAAGCATATTAGGTGAAGTGCATCTCTGTAATGAGAAGGGGTGTGGTCTAATGACATCAACACCCTATATCAGGTGTGCATAATTATTAGGCAACTTCCTTTCCTTTGGCAAAATGGGTCAAAAGAAGGACTTGACAGGCTCAGAAAAGTCAAAAATAGTGAGATATCTTGCAGAGGGATGCAGGAATCTTAAAATTGCAAAGCTTCTGAAGCGTGATCATCGAACAATCAAGCGTTTCATTCAAAATAGTCAACAGGGTCGCAAGAAGCGTGTGGAAAAACCAAGGTGCAAAATAACTGCCCATGAACTGAGAAAAGTCAAGCGTGCAGCTGCCAAGATGCCACTTGCCACCAGTTTGGCCATATTTCAGAGCTGCAACATCACTGGAGTGCTCAAAAGCACAAGGTGTGCAATACTCAGAGACATGGCCAAGGTAAGAAAGGCTGAAAGACGACCACCACTGAACAAGACACACAAGCTGAAACGTCAAGACTGGGCCAAGAAATATCTCAAGACTGATTTTTCTAAGGTTTTATGGACTTATGAAATGAGAGTGAGTCTTGATGGGCCAGATGGATGGGCCCATGGCTGGATTGGTAAAGGGCAGAGAGCTCCAGTCCGACTCAGACGCCAGCAAGGTGGAGGTGGAGTACTGGTTTGGGCTGGTATCATCAAAGATGAGCTTGTGGGGCCTTTTCGGGTTGAGGATGGAGTCAAGCTCAACTCCCAGTCCTACTGCCAGTTTCTGGAAGACACCTTCTTCAAGCAGTGGTACAGGAAGAAGCCTGCATCCTTCAAGAAAAACATGATTTTCATGCAGGACAATGCTCCATCACACGCGTCCAAGTACTCCACAGCGTGGCTGGCAAGAAAGGGTATAAAAGAAGAAAATCTAATGACATGGCCTCCTTGTTCACCTGATCTGAACCCCATTGAGAACCTGTGGTCCATCATCAAATGTGAGATTTACAAGGAGGGAAAACACTACACCTCTCTGAACAGTGTCTAGGAGGCTGTGGTTGCTGCTGCATGCAATGTTGATGGTGAACAGATCAAAACACTGACAGAATCCATGGATGGCAGGCTTTTGAGTGTCCTTGCAAAGAAAGGTAGCTATATTGGTCACTGATTTGTTTTTGTTTTGTTTTTGAATGTCAAAAATGTATATTTGTGAATGTTGAGATGTTATATTGGTTTCACTGGTAAAAATAAATAATTGAAATGGGTATATATTTGTTTTTTGTTAAGTTGCCTAATAATTATGCACAGTAATAGTCACCTGCACAACCAGATATCCCCCTAAAATAGCTATAACTAAAAACAAACTAAAAACTACTTCCAAAACTATTCAGCTTTGATATTAATTAGTTTTTTGAGTTCATTGAGAACATGGTTGTTGTTCAATAATAAAATTAATCCTCAAAAATACAACTTGCCTAATAATTCTGCACTCCCTGTATAACTAATAGTTACATTGTAGCTATTGTAGGATTTATTTTTATTTTACAGGCAAGTTTTTATTTATTTTAACTAGGTACAATAGTTATTAAATAGTTATTAACTATTTAATAACTACCTAGCTAAAATAAAGACAAATATACCTGTAAAATAAATCCTAACCTAAGTTACAATTACACCTAACACTACACTATCATTAAATTATTTCCCTAAATTAACTACAGTTAAATAAAATAAAATACGGAAAAAAAAAACTAAATTACAGAAAATAATAAAATAATTACAAGAATTTTAAACTAATTACACCTAAACTAATCCCCCCAATAAAATAAAAAAGCCCCCCAAAATAATAAAAATCCCTACCCTATACTAAATTACAAATAGCCCTTAAAAGGGCCTTTTGCGGGCATTGCCCCAAAGTAATCAGCTCTTTTACCTGTAAAAAAAAATACAATACCACCCCCCCAACATTACAACCCACCACCCACACACCCAACCGTACTCTAAAACCCACCCAATCCCCCCTTAATAAAACCTAACACTAACCCCTGAAGATCACCCTACCTTGAGACGTCTTCACCCAACCGGGCCTAAGTCCTCAATGAAGCCGGGCGAAGTCTTCATCCAACCGGGCAGAAGAGGTCCTCCAGACGGGCAGAAGTCTTCATCCAGGCGGCATCTTCTATCTTCATCCATCCGACGAGGAGTGGCTCCATCTTGAAGACATCCGACGCGGAGCATCCATCCAGACCGACGACTACCTGACGAATGAATATTCCTTTAAATGACGTCATCCAAGATGGCGTCCCTTGAATTCCGATTGGCTGATAGAATTCTATCAGCCAATCGGAATTAAGGTAAGAAAAATCCTATTGGCTGATGCAATCAGCCAATAGGATTGAGCTCGCATTCTATTGGCTGATTGGAACAGCCAATAGAATGCGAGCTGAATCCTATTGGCTGATTGGATCAGCCAATAGGATTGAACTTCAATCCTGTTGACTGATTGCATCAGCCAATAGGATTTTTCCTACCTTAATTCCGATTGGCTGATAGAATTCTATCAGCCAATCGGAATTCAAGGGACGCCATCTTGGATGACGTCATTTAAAAGACCAGTCATTCGTCGGGTAGTCGTCGGTCTGGATGGATGCTCCGCGTCGGATGTCTTCAAGATGGAGCCGCTCCTCGTCGGATGGATGAAGATAGAAGATGCAGCCTGGATGAAGACTTCTGCCCGTCTGGAGGACCTCTTCTGCCCGGTTGGATGAAGACTTTGCCCGGCTGGAGGACCTCTTCTGCCCGGTTGGATGAAGACTTCGCCCGGCTTCGTTGAGGACTTAGGCCTGGTTGGGTGAAGACGTCTCAAGGTAGGGTGATCTTCAGGGGGTTAGTGTTAGGTTTTATTAAGGGGGGATTGGGTGGGTTTTAGAGTAGGGTTGGGCGTGTGGGTGGTGGGTTGTAATGTTGGGGGGGGTTATTGTATTTTTTTTTTACAGGTAATAGAGCTGATTACTTTGGGGCAATGCCCCACAAAAAGCCCTTTTAAGGGCTATTTGTAATTTAGTATAGGGTAGGGATTTTTATTATTTTGGGTGGCTTTTTTATTTTATTAGGGGAATTAGATTAGGTGTAATTAGTTTAAAATTCTTGTAATTATTTTTTATTTTCTGTAATTTAGTGGGGTTTTTTTTGTACTTTAGTTAATTTTATTTCATTTTAATTAATTGTAGTTAATTGTAGTTAATTTATTTAATTTATTTAATTATAGTGTAGTGTTAGGTGTAATTGTAACTTAGGTTAGGTTTTATTTTACAGGTATATTTGTATTTATTTTAACTAGGTACTTAGTAAATACTTAATAACTATTTAATAACTATTGTACCTAGTTAAAATAAATACAAAGTTGCCTGTAAAATAAAAATAAATCCTAAATTAGCTACAATGTAACTATTAGTTATATTGTAGCTATCTTAGGGTTTATTTTACAGGTAAGTATTTAGTTTTAAATAGGAATAATTTAGTTAATTATAGGATTTTTATTTAGATTTTTTTAAATTATAGTTAAGTTAGGGGGTGTTAGGGTTAGAGTTAGACTTAGATTTAGGGGTTAATAAATTTAATATAGTGGCGGCGGTGTAGAGGGGCAGATTAGGGGTTAATAAATATAATATAGGTGGCGGTGGGCTCCGGGAGCGGCAGTTTAGGGGTTAAACAATTTATTTAGGTGCGGCGGGGTCTGGGAGCGGCAGAATAGGGGTTAATAACTTTATGTAGGTGGCGGCAGTATAGGGGCGGCAGATTAGGGGTTAATAGGTATAATGTAGGTGGCGGTGGGGTTAATACATTTATTAGAGTTGCGGCGGGGTCCGGGAGTGGCGGTTTAGGGGTTAAACACTTTAATAGAGTTGCGGTGGGATTCGGGAGCGGCGGTTTAGGGGTGGCTGATTAGGGGTGTTTAGACTCGGGGTACATGTTAGGGTGTTAGGTGTAGACACTACCATAGGAATCAATGGGATATCGGGCAGCAGCGAACATGAGCGTCAGACTCCCATTGATTCCTATGGCATCCACCACTTCCGCTGGGCCAGAATAGTGGCAAGCGTACCTGGTAGGTATTTGATAACTACGAAAAGTAGTCAGATTGTGCCGAACTTGCGTTTGGAACATCTGTAGTGACGTAACCATCGATCTGTGTCGGACTGAGTCCGCCGGATCGTATGTTACGTCACTATATTCTACTTTTGCCGGTCTGTAGGGTTTGATAACTACGGTGAATCATTTTCGCCACAAATACGCTGCGGAATTCCAGCGTATTTGCGGTTGACAGCTTGATAAATAGAGGCCATAGTGTCCTAAATTAAACAGTTTAATTAAATATTGCGAGGGTTATAAACTAGTGATATTTGGGGATATAGACCTTGTGATTGACACTAAATACTGAAAAGTTTTTATCACATAAATACAAGATTGTAAGATGAAGAGCGAACAGTTACAAATAAAAAGAAAAGGGGGTGAGAGTTAAACACAATTAAACATAATTAAGATTACTATCGTAAATAAAGAAAGTGTTGCAGATCAACTTTATAAATCGATCTTTTGGTGTCTTAAAGTGATACATTCTAGTAAATGCTGAATATTAAAATGCTATGACTAGCAATAAGTGACTTAAATTGATATTAAGTGATGTTTATCGAGTGTTATACATTTGTGCATATTATTGTCAGTAAAGTTTCAATTATTTATATCTTAAAGGTACAGTCCCATATATTCGTTCAATTCGTATCGTTTGTTAAGTTCATTATGATATCTGAAATCATACGTAATACAACTCTTTATATTAATTACTTGTCACTCATTATTGATTGGCTTGCAATGATATCTCATACAATATCATGCTTATATAGATTAAATTGTATTACTGGATATTTACATTGATTATATATTGAGATCCAACTTTGTATTTTAATACATATATATAATAATACCTCAGGCTATTTTGTATATGGAATTTGAAGGGATTATGATGTATTATGTTTTTTCCACTCATCTAATGGGTCGAGATGTACTATTTCATTATTAATTTCAATCTTGGTTGTATTAAGGTTCTGATATTCATAGCATCTTAATTTAGACGGATAGTCAATATTCCTTAGTTCTCCAATCTTGCCATATCCAGATATCTTAATCATGATCCCATATTCTTATAGATACAAGAAATAGTTATTATGCTTGTTTAACCCATGAGGTTGGACAGAATTGAGTAAATATCTACTTTCGTTTTGTAATAAAGCTTTCTCCATATCCCCACCTCTTATCCCCAGATTTATTTGTTGCACTCCACAGCATTGCAAGCTATCTGATTTGGCTTGATGATATTTATAAAAATAAATTTCAATAAAAACCATCCAACAAGAAATCAACAAAAGGTCACTATTATACAGAGTGAATCTGAAACAGAAGAGGAAGAATCGGACTCTGCAAAAGAGACTCCCCCAACCCCTAATGCAGCCAACTCCAATGACCGTAACAACAGAAAAAGATAGGTTTTTTTTTTTTTAAAGGAAGGCGAAAATTCCAATTCAGATCCACCAGAAGAGGTAGGGGGGCACACAAAAAAACACCCAAAACCAGAAGCATGAGGGACCAAAGACAAGGCAACAAACCATACAAGAGAAGTCCAAGCCCCTTCTCCAAAATAAAAATGAAACAATGAAAGTAATTAACTTATCCAAAAAAATGCTGTCAGAGGATCACATCAGTTTATTATCTAAGAGACTCTCTTTTTGCCCAAGTACCACCCTTGATAAATTTAAGAATATAAAAGATATCAAACTGTATTTGAGGAAATTACTTTAAAACAAAAACAATATTAAAATATGTTAGAAAATAGGGAGTCAAAACATGATGCCTCTTGGACTCTAGAAGAGTTACAAACACTTAAAGACATGGAAGAATTATTAAGCGATAATGAGACTGACAAAAGTAATAATTGGCGCCAGAAACTTATAATCAAATCTAAATATGTACCCAAATCCTTAAACACTCCTAGTATACAAATCTTTAATAATATAGTATGCAAAGAGATCTCAAATTTACAGGTGAAGTCACAATCAAAAAATTTAAATAAAGGGGAAATTCAAGCCCTGTCAGAAATCAAACAATGGGAAGATGTAATTGTCCGTAAAGCGGAGAAAGGTGGGAACATAGTGTTATGGCCCACTGAAATGTACTTAAAAAAAATAGACAAACAACTCAAAAATCAAACCTGCTATAAAAAATTGGGGAGCAGGGGGGCGTGTCCTAACAGCGATCTTGAACGGTCGCATATCCAGGAGCTCTGGTAGAACAGCTTTAAATCCGCCGATTTTGGGCTTCTCCCTACAGCTACAATATACAATCCCATACTCACAACGTAACTACTAGCTCAATACAGGGCTCATCACTATTATTGAGGTTGTTTTTTTGACACCAGAACCCGGGAGGGCCTGGAGCGGCGGCTCATTACAGGTTAATCTAAGGTACCTGTCTCTAACTGGGCATTCAACTTAGCTACCACAATCAGAAGGATTGCTATGTCTGCAAGGAATATAGGAACGACCGTTCTTGAAATAACTTTACCTGGCGATGTTTGAAATGGAGCACATGGCAGAAAAAAATGTCTGAAACGGCTCAATAAGCATTTTAAAAAACTTGAATCTATTATGCAGCGATTGATGGATAAAGCTCCATATGACTGTTCGTTGCAACTCATGTATGCGGAGAAAAAGTCTGATACGCATCTAAATGAGTTATCAGATGAGGGACACCCTCCTGAGGCTGAAACATCTCACAGCCTACCCCAACTAAAGAAACAGCCTGGCCTCACGCAACCACAGGCCCTCATAGCGCATCGTACTGCACAAATTATAAAAAGGCAAACAGCACCACAATTGGCTCTGAGGCAGCAGCCTTTTGAACATCCTATAGCTTGCAAGGATCATACCACACACATTGTTACCCTAAATAAGCCTCCTCCAGAAGGTTTGTTCCTCCGGGAATCAGATAAGAGACACCCTCCTGAGGCTGAAACATCTCACAGCCTTCCCCAACTAAAGAAACAGCCTGGCCTCACGCAACCACAGAAGGCCCCCATGGCGCATTGTACTGTACAAATTATAAAACGGCCAACAACACTGCAACTGGCTCTGAGGCAACAGCCTTTTGAGCACCTTATAGATCGCAAGGATTTTACCGCACACATTGTTACCCTAAATAAGCCTCCCCCAGTAGGTTCGTACCTCCGGGAATCCATGGGGATGGTAACACGGCCCGCAGCTTGGATGGAGTCAGTGCAGGGCATGGTAGGGTTGCTTCCGAAAGGCATTAATAACTGGCCAGCACAGTCAATAACCGATATACTGCAGAACCCTATTAAATGGCCCACTCATCTTCTACCTGAACCTCCACGTAAGATTTTCCAACAACTCCACTCCAAATTTTTAAAGATGAACAATCCTTTCCCTTACAGTGAAGAACATACTTTCAACATTGGGGAAGGGTAGATCCCAGATATCTTTGTTAAACAATGCTAAACTGCCATAAAATCTAAATGTTCTGTTACAGTTATCTATACCTATCTAACGCGACTGTTTTGAGTTGAATCTCTCCACTTGGAGGGATGGCATAGTTATAGATATGTCAGTATTTATACTTTACTAAGGTTAAATGCTTTCTAGATATGCTATCATTAACAATATACTCATACTCATCTCAATGCTACATCACCGTTGAATATCTTACTAAAATGCTGCTGGACACGTATTCACTCTCACACTTAAAGTAACTCTGCCATATTAGCCAAATAATGGTATATATTATTATCTCACATTGCTGTACACCAGATTAAGTGCTTTAATTAAGCCTCAAACGTACATCTTATGCATTAGCCTAGAATTAATATAGTACCTAATTCTATAATCCTAGTATACTGCTGCCTTCACCATTTCCACTACAGAGCTGAGGGGTTATAGTAAGAATGCTGCACAGAATGCTGCTCAGACATATTTATGTATACATGTATGTATGGCCTGTATTTTAGTGAGCATGTGGTCTCCTGGTGGACCGTGGCCAGCGGCCGAGGCTTCGGTTTACCGTGACATAGCTGTTGCTGCAACATTAACTGTTCTACAGCCATGCATTGTTTTACTGTACTAAATCTTGAGTCTTTCTTAATTCTCTCTATAAACTCCTAAGCAGCTTTTTTTTTATATTTAATTCCTTGTCATATATAATGCTTCTGCTGTGCAACCCTAAGTACAAATAATTAACTATAGATACAAAGAAGTAGTGCGTTTATAAACATCTCAGTCACTATCCCCCACTGGTTTTATAGTTATTGGAGAGGCTGTTAGATTCTACTCAATTATAACTTTGTCCTAATAATCCCATGGTTAAAGTCCCAATCACTTCATGCACGCTTCCTTTACTTATAAACAGTTGGTTTTCTAGCCCAGGAGAGACCTTTACTTTTATATATATATATATATATATATATATATATATATATATATATATATATATATATATATATATATATATATATGCTTTATATAAGCAGATAGCCCAAGAAGGGCTACTATTACCCCATATGATTTTGTTATGAGCAATGTATTCTATTTGAAATTTGTATTTGCTTTCTAAAGTCTTTAATAAAAATAATAAAAAATAAATAATAAAAAAATAATAATTGTGGAGCAACCCAGTACAAAAATTTCACAGAGAATGCAAAGATTTACTTTCATATGCCAAGACGAACAATACCATCACTGATAAAGAAAAAAAGTTCCTCACTGTACTCAATCCAAAAATCTCCACATTCTATCTAATACCTAAGATCCATAAAAACAGTAAGCATCCCCCGGGACGTCCAATTGGCTCCGGTAATGAAAATCTAACTGAAAAAGCGAGCCAATATGTAGATATAAGACTAAGGGAATTCCTAACACAAATGCCATCTTACATAAAAGATACTATGGAAACGTTACAGCATCTCCAAGATCCAATTAGGCCCTAAAACGTGGTTAGTAACAGCTGACGTGGAGGCGTTATACACAAGTATTCAACATGAACTGGGCTTAAGAGCTGTACAGTACTATCTAAATATGTCCTCAGAGGAAGATGATAATCACAATGACTTCATTTTAAAACTACTGGGGTTTGTGTTAAAGAAAAATGTCTTTGTATTTAACAATCAATTTTACCTACAGACAAGGAGGACCGCGATGGGCACAGCTTGTGCACCGACGTATGCAAATGTATTCCTTGGGTGGTGGAAGCATACCACAGTGTTTTCTGATACAAATGAAGAATATACTAAACATATCTCTCTCTGGCTAAGATATATTGATGATCGGGGGGCGGAGCCAACTTCTGAAGCGGCAGGACGCGTGTTAGTGAAGCTCCTGATCTCAATCATAATTTTTATGCTATTTTCATATAACTAACTAACTAACCAATATTCACCTATTCAGGCAAAGAAATCTAGAGCATACTATCCACAAGACTTTGGAGCTGATTTCTGACTGCATGTGTGACCTATGCTCTTCAGAAAGCCACGCAGGTCTGTATCAGCATGGTCCTTAAAGATCTAATACACTAGTTTAACCCACCCCATGTCTAGGGCTGCCGCATGATCCCCCCCAGTTTCTGGGTTACAAAGTAGAACTTTTCTACTATAAACTTTAATACTTTCCTCATTCCCAGAAGGGAACCATCTATTCAGTTCATAAGACTGTGTCAAACCATAATCATAAGAGCTGGAACTAAAACATGGAGGCTCTAGACAGATGGGAACGCAGAATAACCCAGCTTATGGCAAACCACTACCAAACCCTGAGGATCAAGCTTTCTAATCTCCTTATAACATCAACACCCAGGGTAAGCGTTTTACCCACGACAACAAGGGAACCAGTAGAGGATCATGGCAATAAATTTACCTCACCGGTAGCAGACCACCGACAAGAGGACCCTGTGCCTAAGGAAACTCTAGAATCTACCCCAGGGCCATATCCGGACCAGGAGCTGATCATACCTAAAAATGATGTATGTATGGAAGTTTTCCCTGATCTTGTGGAGGAGTTTGCTACCGCATATGTTTCCTTGCGGGGATATACAAGCCTTCACTGGCTGCGACTCCACCCAGAGCTATCTCATCAGACGGTCCCACAACACGCGACAATCGAGCAAGACTCATCTGATCCTGAGAGGGAGAATGGCTCCGCAACTAAACCTTGCTACAAGACTATGGTCGCTTGTTGGGAGCAGAGAGGGGACTCTCCTGATACTGTTTATCAGGCCTACCCTAACCTAATCGATGTGGCCAGTGACACCCACCCGCCCTTGATTCTGGATGGTACCAAGGACTTAACTGTGGGTGAGTTCCAATATATTTCCAAGCACCAGTGGTATGCGAGACATGACCGACCCATAAGGTACCTCAGAAGGGAGTGGCATCATCCGGAGCCCTGTCAGATTGCGAGAACCCTTCATGCTCTACGATGTGGTGTGGGATAGTGTGGATATCTGCCCTGCCCTAGAATTTTAATCTGGGACAAGATCCTAGTTCTTTATCTGTTATGTATGCATGCCTCTTTGAAATTTAAGCTATCCTGCCATAGCAACGTGATTTTACGTTTGCCCTCTACCCCTTCATCCTCATAATATTAGGTGCTTAATGTTGTCCATATGTTTCTTAGTTCATTTGTACTTTAGGTTCCAATATTAGCTAAGTTATTTGATTCACTTAAGAGATCCTTAGCATAAATTATAAATGTTATAAAGCCCATCATTCCCTGTTTATAGGTAGTTAGATAGCTCAGAATATCTCTTGTTACTGGTTAATGTTATATGAGTGATCATTTTCTCATAGGGCTAGATGGGTACCTATTCTTACAACTGACCTACTATTTACATATGTATGGATTTCTAATAGACGGGCTATTGCAGACCTCTATACCAAGCTTGCACTAACACTAGAGTACTGGTCTGTACCACTGCAACCTCATTCTACACTATACTATGAGTAATACCTGCAGGATATAAGAGAGCTTCTGGGAGCTGGGCTTCCTCCTTAAATATAGGTATTGTGTATAGCTTAAAAGTTTGCTGTTAATGTTCCTTCATATCTAGTCGGTGGTCTGTCAACGGCCGAGATAGATCACCTTGACTTATCCATAATACCTACTAATATTATTCTTGGAAAGTGTTCGCCCGCTAGTAGGCTCATATTTAATATGATATTCTCTTTCCCTCTAGTGCACATGTAATTAATCTTATAACATCGGTAGCAGTACATAACTGCAACTTTGAGTATCTCCATTAGCGCCAAATCCCATTAATACAATGTGTTTTGGGTCATCCACATGCTTTTAAAACCATGTTGCACTTTAGTCTCAAATACCAGCTATGCTACTCATGACATTTAAGCTATTTTTTGCATAAATCGTACATACTGTAGAGCCCTTCGTGCTCTGCTTGATGTAGAGCCCCTCATACTCTGGTTATAGATTATTTGATACTCCAGAATATCCTACAATGCTGATAGTGATGGTCAAAAAAGGGAACATTACATAATAAGATTAGCAGTCTTTGTTTCTTCACATCTGATCTATCGCTTCCACATATATAGATTCATACTAGATGGCTTATTTCAATCATATACACAACTCGCAGTAGCACTAGAATTTTGATATTTACCAAAGCGAGTAAAACCCTATTCTACATTATATTATAATTAATGCCCTGCAGGCTATGAGATAAGCTTTCTCTTTAGGTATAAATGTACTGTATATATAAAATTAAAAGTTAGTTGGTACCATTCAAATTTTATCTAGCTGGCGGGCTGTTAGCGGTTGAGATTGCTCACCCTAACCTACTTATAACATTATTCGCTAGTAGATGCATATTTAGTTTGGTACTATCTTCCCCCTAGTATATATGTAATAAGCTCCTCCGCCAATAGTTCTTAAAATTTGTAGCTCTCACAGCTCATAGTTCACTCAATACTCATACGCTTTAATAATCAAATTAGTATATTTCCCTTTCTATTTGTTTTTTTTTATGATATTAGGAATGATGTTTCCCTTATCAGTGTATTTGCTAACATTCAAACATAAGTTGTGATTTTCCTAGTTCTATGTTTACCTTAGTATATCATGGTCCAAAAGTGGCCGTATACATCACTTTAGTTCCTCCCTCATTTATATATGTGGTTAAGGGTCAAGAGTGGTCCGTTATATCATATGAGGAGCTTTTTTTAATCAAAAGATTTTAAAAAAAAAGGTTTCAATCTATATTATTCATTTACTTGATTCCAATATTATGTTTATTGTTTTTTACTATACGACATTGAATGGTAAAGTCTAATTCAAGTATGTGATTTTTTATATTGTTTTGCCATTACTAAAAATGCTCTTCTTTTTTCTGTAAACGTATAAAAACCTCAATAAAAAGTTAAAAAAAAAAAAGCTATATTGACGATATTCTGTTTGTATGGGAGGGTTCCAAACGAGATTTGGAGGTTTCTCTGGAAATATTGAATAATAATAATCTGAACATCAGATTAACGTATGAATTAAGCCAGAAGGAAATATCTTTCTTTGATCTTAAAATCTTCAAAAAAGAAGATGGAACAATAGGTACAGATTTGTTCAGGAAAGAAACTGCCACCAATACAGTTTTTTTTTTCAGCACTAGTGCCCACTCACCTAGCACTATCAAATCCCTTCCAGTAGGTGAATTTTTAAGAACAAAAAGAAATAGCTCAGAACCAGAATTATTCGAAACACAAGCCAAAGAATTAGAAAACAGACTTTATCAAAGAGGCTATAGCAAAACCTCTGTGAAAAAAGCCAGAATAAGAGCTAAACACACTAATAGACAAGATATGTTGAAACCTAGGGTACGTAAACAAGATGGCAAAACACGTCTAGTTCTGACATATAATTCCCAGAGTAAAGAATTGATAAATATAGTTGAAAAGCATTGGCATATTTTACAGTCAGACTCAGTACTCAAAGAATTGATAGGACCCAAGATAGAAGTAAGTTACAGGAGAACTAAAAACTTACAAGACCTCGCCACTTTACCAGAAAAAAGAAAACAACATGCAGTATACCCACAGGATCCTACCCTTGTGGATCATGTATAAATGGCAAGCATCTCAAAAAAAACGTATTGATTACTGATAGATTTGGAAAAATACATTCAATACGATCCTTTATAAATTGCAATACCACAGGTGTAATTTATGTATTAAAATGTAAATGCCAGAAAGTCTATGTTGGCATGACATCACGCAAGTTACGAACATGATAGCAAGAACATTTACGCAATATAAAAAATGCAGTTAAAGACTTGGCAAATAAGAAACCAATCACTTTAGTAGCGTATCATTTTTATAAATGTCATCAAGCCAAATCAGACAGCTTGCAATGCTGTGGAGTGCAAAAAATAAATCTGGGGATAAGAGGTGGGGATATGAAGAAAGCTTTATTACAAAATTAAAGTAGATGGATATATTTACTCAATTCTGTCCAACCTCATGGGTTAAACAAGCATAATAACTATTTCTTGTATCTATAAGAATATGGGATCATGATTAAGATATCTGGATATGGCAAGATTGGAGAACTAAGGAATATTGACTATCCGTCTAAGTTAAGATGCTATGAATATCAGAACCTTAATACAACCAAGATTGAAATGAATAATGAAATAGTACATCTCAACCCATTAGATGAGTGGAAAAAACATAATACATCATAATCCCTTCAAATTCCATCTACAAAATAGCCTGAGGTATTATTATAGATATGCATTAAAATACAAAGTTGGATCTCAATATATAATCAATGTAAATATCCAGTAATACAATTTAATCTATATAAGCATGATATTGTATGAGATATCATTGCAAGCCAAACAATAATGAGTGACAAGTAATTAATATAAAGAGTTGTATTACGTAATGATTTCAGGTATCATAATGAACTTAACAAACTATACAAATTGAACAAATATATGGGACTGTACCTTTAAGATATAAATAATTGAATCTTTACTGACAATAATGCACACAAATGTATAACACTCGATAAACATCACTTAATATCAATTTAAGTCACTTATTGCTAGTCATAGCATATTAATATTCAGCATTTACTAGAATGTATCACTTTAAGACACCAAAAGATCGATTTATAAAGTCGATCTGCAACACTTTATTTATGATAGTACTCTTAATTATGTTTAATTGTGTTTAACTCTCACCCCGTTTTCTTTTTATTTGTAACTGTTCGCGCTTCATCTTACAATCTTGTATTTCTGTGATAAAAACTTTTCAGTATTTAGTGTCAATCACAAAGCCTATATCCCCGAATATCACTAGTTTAATAACCCTCGCAATATTTAATTAAACTGTGTAATTTAGGACACTATATATAGTGTGATAAAAACATTTCAGTATTTAGTTTAAATTTACAAGGTCTATATCCCCGAACATCACTAATTAAACTGTTTAATTTAGGACACTATATATATATATAGATCCAACATATCTTATTACTATTTAACTTTGTTGATCAGATATCCAATACTAAACAGCTTAAAACCACAAGTATCAATAATAATAAATGTTCCAAAAGCTGTATGAATAGGTAGCAATATGTATTTAATATTAACCCTACCAACCCATGAACTACCAATAGGTGAACGTTCAGTATGATCAGTAAATAGTAATGCAACTCCGTATAGACAGAAATTCCCTACTTAAATATGATAGCTTCCATCATGAGTCTTTGAAAAATTCCCTACCAAAAAGCCAGATGCTCAGAGTTCACAAAATAGTAAGTGACAGCCATGTGAAAGAGATAAGACTTAGAGAGATGACTGAGAGATTTGTACAAAGGGGTTATCCTTCTAACTTAGTGGAAAGAGAGAAACAAAAAGCCAATAGTGTCTGTGAAAATAGGCACAAAATTAGGAATAAACAGGATAGAATAGTGTGTGTAACACAGTACAATCCATATAGTGCTGAAATTGCCCAATACCTTAAAAAACATTGGCATATTATAAAAATTGTAATACAGATATAACTGAGTTTCAAAACTATCCACTTATGGCATATAGGAGAGTGCCCAATATTAAAGATCTAGTGGTTAAAGGGACATTATACACTCATTTTTTCTTTGCATAAATGTCTTGTAGATGCTCTATTTATAAAGCCCATAACGGTTTTAAAAAAAATAAATGTAGAGTTTTGCTTATTTTTAAATAACATTGCTCTGATTTTCAGACTCCTAACCAAGCCCCAAAGTTTTATGTGAATACCGTCAGCTACCTTCTCCAGCTTGCTTCTGTTTGTGTAAAGGGTCTTTTCATATGCAAAAGAAGGGGGCGGGGGGAGTGTCTTATTTCCCACGCACAGTGGGCTTTCCAGCTGCCTTTTCAACATAGCCAAACTGACAGCTTCTAAGTAAGTTTTTAAACAGTTTTATACTGGATTTTTATATCAGTATTTGTGCATCTTATTCTTTATAGTAGTGTCTATTACATGCAGTTATATGAAAATGAGTGTATACTGTCCCTTTAAGAATGACATTGGGGCCAAGGTAAAAAAACAGACATATATATATCATCTAAATCATGTGGTACCTATCCTTGCTTAAACTGTGCCAGCTGCCATTCGGTCATAAAGGGTAGAGAGTTTGTACACCCCCAAACAGGTAAGAAGTTTAACATCAACAAATTTTATACATGTGAGTCTACGCATGTAATTTATCTCATTAAGTGTCCATGCTCCAAAATCTATTTGGGCGAGACAGTTAGAAAAATACGTGATCGCCTCAGTCAACACAGATCAAATATAAGATGTGGGGACATGAAAGCCCCGGTAGCCTGTCACTTTATTGAAGCTGGTCACAATATCTCACAACTGAGGTGGCAAGTCATTGATAGTGTTGAACCCCATAGAAGGGGTGGGAATAGGGAAACACAACTAAAGAGGAAAGAATCCTTCTGGATACATAAGTTAGATGCTTTAGTTCCCAAAGGGATTAATAGAGAAATAGATATGACAGTATTCTTGTGAGTAAAATTTGAAATGAAAAACATTTTTTTAGTTTGTAATACAAACAATATTGCATTCTCTGTGAATAAGTAAACTGTAGCAAAGATAATAATATTATCATATGATGAATTTGTAAGATATATATCTGGAAATTATAACTACTAACAGCAGATTGTTTTTAACTATGTATTTAACAATTTTTATAGGAATAATGAGTCTTGACCACTAGGTGGCGATATTTTGTAGTTGTTTAGGTAACACAATGTTATTTGGTGTGTTAAGGGTTAATGTCATATGGTATTTAAGGAGCAGCTAACAGGTGTTCTGAATAAGCATGAGTAAGGGTTAACAGCCCGAAACGTCGCTTTTTGCTGCTGTGTGCCAAGTGCTGAAATGGAACAATAAAAGCTAAGTTTGTTCAACAATTTTCCTATCTTTTTTGGTGCTGTGGAAATCAGTTGTCTACATGAACTACCAATAGGTGAACGTTCAGTATGATCAGTAAATAGTAATGCAACTCCGATTGAGTCAATGTCTCTCACAAGATGATAGGCTATGATGTCAGAAGGGGTGGAGCAAATGCGCATAAAAATCCATGCCAACGGGCGCCCGCACCCTTTGAAAAAGCCAGGTTCTAGCGAAACATGTCAGGGGACTGGGGGGAATTCAGTTTTTAATCAAGATATGATAGTCTGGTAAATATAGAGGTTTAGGCCGGTATATTTAGATTGTCACATTAGGGCACGCTGCAGATGTATGCGCATGCACCTTTATTACTTACAGAGAGCCTTAAGCCTAAACACTAACTTAAATATCCTAATTAAGGATTTGGAGAGCCTGGAACTTAGCGTTTCATTTTGCCTTTCAGTCAAGGATATAGATCGATAATCATAGTAGTTTGCTACATAACTTCTGTGTGCTATACATATATGATACAACTAACCAGTAATAAAAGAGCATCATTATTTTTTTTTTAAACCGAAGCCTGTGTTACATATAGATAGGTTTCCAGTACTGCAGCATTTCTATGGGTATTATATCCTGTAATCACTCCACAGCAGGAAGTAACAATCAGCAGTGAAAACTAAAGCAAGTGTAAACTAGCCCAGTAAAACAAAGATGTATTATCCTTACCACTTCACAGTGATTTACACTTAACGGTATTAAAGTGAACGATAGCCTGGTTATTAGTATACCTATTACATATGTTTAGGTCAGGTGTACAATAGCACCTATATTATTAGCTAAGCTGTTAGGCCAATATGAGCTCATTTATTGCTAATATAAGGAGATGGACTATGGATTAAAATCTACATCCTAGGCCCAATTGTACCTCCTATTGAATTATCCTTCAGGCCTCCCACCTTTGGATATTGACTAATACAGACCAGACTTAAATCATTTGTAATTTTAAATGTTTGAATTAGTGTGTTTTTTTAATAAATATCCTAATAAAGGTTAAATTCTATATGTCCATTTTTTGCTCTTTCCTTCACAATTACCTTGTTCTTTAAACATAAAGGGACAGTCAACACCAGAATTGTTGTTGTTTAAAAAGATAGATAATCCCTTTATTACCCATTCCCCAGTTTTGCAAAACCAACACTGTTATATTAATACACTTTTTACTTCTGTGACTAACTTATATCTAAGCATCTTCTGACCGCCCCTAATCACATGACTTTTAGTTATTATCTATTGACTTGCATTTTAGCCAATTAGTGCAGTGTCTGCCACTAGCGTGATCACAATGCTATCTATATGGCCTACAAGAGCTAGCTCTCCCCTGCTGTGAAAAGTAAATAAAATAGAGGCGGCCTTCAAGGGCTTATAAATTATCATATGCACCTTCCTAGGTTTGCTTTCAACTAGAATACCAAGAGAACAAAGCAAAATTGTTGATAAAAGTAAATTGGAAAGTCGTTTAAAATTACATGCCCTATTTGAAAAATGAAAGTTTTTTCTGGACTTGACTGTCCCTTTAAGCCATTAAGAAAAGTGTGTGCTACCCAAGTGTACTTTATCGTCAGTCTCATACTGTCTCTAATAGACATGTGCAATTAGTTTCATCCGGATTTCGTTTTCGGACGAATGTTGGCCGATTCGGAGATTCAAATGCATCCGAATTTCCGAATCAGCACCATAACTAAAATCCCCCAAAATGAATAAATCAGTTTCCGAATTTTCAGATCCATTCTTTATTCATATTCGGAATTTTTCCACTGGGATGAAGATAGAAAATAGAAGATGCCGGTCCAGTGATTTATACAGATGGAGCCGCCTGGATGAAGATGCTTCGCCGCTGGGATGAAGATCTTTCGCCGGACTTCACCAACTGTGAGTACCTATTTTGGGGTTAGTGTTAGTTTTTTTTTTTTTAGATTAGGGCTTTTTTTACTTTAATGGGCCGAAAAAGAGCTGAATGCCCTTTTAAGGGCAATGCCCATACAAATGCCCTTTTCAGGGCAATGGGTAGATTAGTTTTTTTTTTAGTTAGGTTGTTTTTTTATTTTGTGGGTTTGGGGGGGGGTTGTAATGTTAGGGGGTGTTTGTTGTAATTTTTTTTAGCAAAAGAGCTGTTAACTTTAGGGCAATGCCCTACAAAAGGCCCTTTTAAGGGCTATTGGTAGTTTATTATAGATTAGGAGTTTTTTATTTTGGGGTGTACGGGGTATTAGAATAGGAATAATTTTATTTTTTTTGGATAATTTAGGATGTTATTTTTTGTAATGGTAGTTTTTTCATTTTTGTAATTTTAGTGTTTATTATTTTTTGTAATTGTTTTAATTTTTTAGTAATGTTAGTTTTTTTTATTTTTAGTAATGTTAGGTTTTATTAGTGTAAGCTTAGGTTTTATTTTTATTTCACAGGTAAGTTTGTATTTATTTTTAAATAGGTAGTTAGTTAATAATTGTAACTTTAATTTAGGTCTATTTTAATTATGTTAAAGTTAGGGGGTGTTAAGTTTAGGGGTAAATATAGTTTAATTTAGGTTGTTGCGATGTGGGGGGACGGCGGTTTAGGGGTTAATATAGTTTAATTTAGTTTCTTGTGATGTGGGGGCCGGCAGTTTAGGGGTTAATAGGTTTAAATAGTGTTGGCGATGTCAGGAAACTGCGGTTTAGGGATTAATAGGTTTAGTTAGTTTCAGCGATGTCGGGGAACTGCGGTTTAGGGGTCAATAGGTTTAGTTAGTGTTGGCGATGTTTGGGAACGGCGGTTGAGGGGTTAATAGGTTTATTTAGTGTCTGTGATGTGGGGGGCGGTGGTTTAGGGATTAATAGGTTTAGGTAGTGTTGGCGATGTGGGGGGACAGCGGTTTAGGGGTTAATAGCTTTATTTAGTATCGACGATGTGGGTGGCTGCGGCAGTTTTAGATAATTTTGTTTTCGGATATCGCCGGCATATTAGTAATTTTAAATTAAATATTTTTTTCCGGATCCTTTTGTTTTTTCGGATCCATTCTTTATTCATATGCATTATTCTATTCTAAACTTCAGAATAGAATAATGCATATGAATAAAGAATGGATCCGAAAAAACTAACGAATCCGAAAAACTATTTAAGTTAACATTACTAATTTGCCGAAAACTAATTTTTTTTTAAAACTTAACTAAACTAATTTGCGGAAACAAAATTATTTAACTAATTAAAACTAAACAAAACTAAAATTTTAGCATTGCACATGTCTAATCTTAAAGAGATCTCAAAGACCTATAATCTGATTAAACACATCCTGATGAAGAGACCATTCTCCTGGATGTACAGATTGACAACTGAGAAAGTTTGCTTCCCAGTTGTTCAACCCTGGAATATAAATTGTAGAGACTAGACAGGAATTGATTTCTGCCCATGTGAGTATTAAACACTTCCCTCATGACTGGTGAACTGCGAGTTCCCCCTGATGGTTGAGATAAGCCACTGCTGTGACATTGTCTGTTTAGAAATAGCGATGAGACTTCCTTTTTAACAGAGCCCAAGCTATTTATTGGAAACCTTGCCTCTCGAGGATCCCAAACTCTCTGTGCTCTCAGAGACCCCCAAACAGTTCCCCAACCTAAAATACTTGCATCTGTAGTAATCACAGTCCAAGTAGGATCTAAAATGAATTGTGCTCCCCCAACGAGCGTTAAGTGCGCCAAAAAACCTGACATGCACAAAACAGCAAGGAGAATAATGTATAGATTCTGTTCCAGGGCCATATATATTAATATATGTATGTGTGTGTGTTTTTTTATATATATATATATATATATATATATATATACACACTGTATATATATATATATATATATATATATATATATATATATATAAAAACAATAAATGCTCATAAGGCTATAGATTGTCTAAATGTTAAGAAAAATTATACTTACCAATAGACAGTCGTCCACCAGCAAACAACCACAGGAGGCAAAAGACAAGTCCCTGTAACCAATTATGGAGGGTCTCTGACAGGTTTCCCATGACTCTAAAAAGGAGCCACAAACCATAACCCATACATGTCCCTCTGACAAGCACTGTACTCTGAGGATAAACCGGGCCTCAGTATAGACTGAGAACCCCCACTCTCTGAAGAATTAAATGCACATCTTCATTCTTCGACCACCTTCAGCGGAGGCACAGTAAAGTCTGAGGTACATGTGAGGTGGAAAGGGCTTGGTAATCTTTGCCTCCTCCTACAGGTAAGGAAGAGTAATGTATCGTGGACTCTCACCACCTATATGAAATATTTGTCCTCTAACAGTAGAAGCAAATTGTGTATCAATCTCCAAATAATTGCATGCCTTACATCTATCACTGCCACAACAATATAGCCAAGTCAAGATAAATTAGGAACAGATAAAGTGCGTAACTGTGAAAGGGAAACTACATTTCTAATGGTGATTTTCCTTTTGTATGAAAACTTACATCCTGAGGGTGGAGCTAGCCAGGGAAGTGAACGGATGCATCTCACAGAGCTCTGTCTTAAAGTAGATGTAAAATTGCATTTTAAATTATATTTTGGGCACTGTAACCATATCAACTTTTTACAATAGAGGCTCAGAACTTAATCCTTGCAATCTGTCAAAATAGGAGACTACACAGATAATTGAACGTGATACGGTCTGAGCCTGACAGCAATATTGGATCATCTTCCACAGGTCAAGGGGGTCTTGTTCTCGGTATCATACCGACAAATTGCCACCAATATCGCTTACCTGCCTGCGACGCACCAAGAGCAGACGGAGTCTACAGGATCTGAATAGTTCCGAGATCGAAGAGGTCTGTCTCAAGGCGTGAAAATCTGCCATCTTGGATTGTATTGCAGAGTGGCCCATACAGACCTCTGAGCGATCTAGCAGAGACCCTGATCCCAGAGCCCAACGCACCAGAGATCTATCGAGCTCCCCTGCCAACAACCCACCTCATCCAGCGCTAGACAGACCGGAGTGAAATACCGGTTGGTACTTAGCCCACGTGGGATACAGCTGAGACTGGCATCCAGTTAACAGACACACATCTGGGACCATCTAGGGCCGTGTCCTATGAGCCTGAGAAGACCGGAGTGTTGATCATACAGGAGTGCCCTTAACCAGCTCCATAAGTACAGGGAGTGTAACGTCTAGCGCATCATCAGCTCAAGTCAGGCATCGTAGAGGGTGAGAGTCATATATTTTATTTTTCCTAACTATATACTCCCCCTCAACTCCACTCTTGCACCTGGGACTTAGTAAAGATCTCTCTCTCTCTGAGACCCAGACATCTACAAGCAGTTGATTTACTAAAGATCACAGGGTGGGTTTAGTGAAATTCAGTGAGGCCACTAAATTAATCTCGGCTTAGGCCACCTAGCCCCAGCACTGACAAACTAAGAGTACTCTGGACTAAACTGATTGCAGCCTCTACATATTTGAAGGTCTCCGCTTAACAATTTGAGTGTGTTCTCACTCCTTCCTCAATCCCACTGTAAGATATAAGCAATCTTGAACTCTCTAGGTCTCACATACAACCCAGGACATAGGCCTAAGATGAGGCTCACCTATTAAAATAAAGTTGATTTAAACGGCTGCCATGTCATTGAAGACGAAGGTGTCATCACTCAGAGTAACGTTATAGGTCTCAGCTGAAAAAAGAGATCTAGCTTATTAAGTGTGGGGAGTACTTGTTTCCTGAAATACTGGGTCTCTTAATAAAATCAGAGTGTACAGCTGAATTACCCCTACTCCTTAAGCAGTGTCGCACATACCATGTGATGATCATAACTTGAGGTGAGCAGAACTTACATATAATACTGACAAGAACAGAGCACTCCAGAGCCTTTTCAAGTAATACAAGTGTAAAACCAACCATACACTCTCTTTTGGTGGTACGCCACAGGTTTTGACCACATTTGCCTCCCCCTATTCCATTTGCTTGCCCCTAGTGGGTATAATCCAAGACTCCCTTGCCCTTCTATCGTCCTGTGTGGATATATCCCTGAGGCAGAGTGGTTAAACCTTAAAGCTGTAAGCGTGACCTACCCCTCTCAATTATAAATCTACTAATACCACCTTTAAGATGTTAGTGTAAAACATCTAAATAGGGGCAGGAAAATTCCCCAACTCTCGCATTATAAAGAAGCTCCTATATGCTATAAATAACTCAAGGCTTGAGACAGAAATACTTCATATTACCAGAGAGAAGCACTAACCATAAACAAAACAGAGCATCTAATTTCATCACCATCTCTAGGCTGATAATCCTTGCTCTAGTCAAAATGTCACACTCGCACAGGAAAAAAATCAAAGCAACCAGAAGATCCTAAAAGGATGGTAGCAGATCACTTTAACAGCAAGTTTCTTACAGAAAGGGACCTGTCAGGTGAAATAGGGGCAGGAAAATTCCCCAACTCTCGCATTATAAAGAAGCTCCTATATGCTATAAATAACTCAAGGCTTGAGACAGAAATACTTCATATTACCAGAGAGAAGCACTAACCATAAACAAGACAGAGCATCTAATTTCATCACCATCTCTAGGCTGATAATCCCTGCTCTAGTCAAAATGTCACACTCGCACAGGAAAAAAATCAAAGCAGCCAGAAGGTCCTAAAAGGATGGTAGCAGATCACTTTAACAGCAAGTTTCTTACAGAAAGGGACCTGTCAGGTGAAGACTCACATGATTCACCTATAAGGCAAGGAGTGATCAGAGCTCTAGACTCGCAAGACCAATCTCCTGTAAAGTCGGATAATGTTTCACTTATTGAGCTCATCAATTCTCTGTCGTCTAAAATGGACTCTCATCTTACATCCTTGAAACAGTAAATCAAATCATCAGTGGCTCACCTCAGAAGAGATATTGCCACGTTAGGAGAAAGAATGGATACACTAGAGAGAAATCACTAAGATTTGACGACTAGTCACGCTAATTTGATGTCATATACTCAAACACTGGCAGAGATGATCTCAGATCTTGAGACGAAGTTAGCAGATTTAGAGGACAGGTCGAGACGCAACAACATTCGCATCCGTGGGATACCTGAAAGTGTCTTAACTAACGAACTCCCTGAATACCTCTTAGATCTCTTTAAAGTCCTGCTGGGGTCTCTACAAGACTAGGAGCCAAAGATTGACAGAGCATATAGAGCAATCCGGCCCAGGAACTCTAACTTGGATCAACCTAGAGATGTCATAATACGTCTACATTTTTATACTTTCAAAGAAAAAGTTCTGAAGGCAGCCTACCTGAATAAAACCTTTCCAGACCCCTTTCAAGAGTTTCAGTTCTTCCCAGTCATTGCACACTTTGGCTAAAAAGAGGTCTTTTCATCCAATCTCCCAATGCTTACGCAATCATGCAATAAAATACAGATGGTGATTCCCAGTAAAGCTGTTCTTCCAGCACAATGGACATTGCTATGTAATATCTTCCATTAAACAAGGTATGGAACTACTGGACACTTTAAATATCTTGCAAGTTTCCACCTCAACAAGAGCCTCAATCCCTCTGAGCCGTTGACCCTGAATGAGATCCCAAACCTAGGTGACCTTCTCCAGCTCCCATAAGTAAGAATCTGTCACAACAAGAACCAAGATAGCTGTATCATTTTTCATAAAGCTACTTAGCTACTAGGACCTTGAACTTGCAATATTGGACTTTCAATAGTCTCATACTGTTGTTATATAATAGAGTTAGTTATTGAAAAATGTCTGTCTAATTGTTTTATTGGTTTATTAATAATAAAGGATCAGTCTGAGCTATTTTAGTTTGGTCAATTTGAACATACTAAGAGGCCAATGTATAAAGTCTCTTATTGTGACGAACTTAGGCCTGGGTTTTATACGTTTTGCAAACATCCTATATATTAAATGCTCAAAGATTCTAAATTACAGGTATCCATTACCACACCTAGCACACAATGAAAGGTATATGATAATTGTAGCCTAACAATTATAAATGTGATGTTTAGGCCCTGTTCATTTTCTCTGATTGGGGTTTTAAAAACAGCACACAATAGTGCAATATTTAATTGGAGCAAGCTATTTTCAAAAGGCACAATTAAATGGAAGATGAGACCTACATATTAAGAACCCATTAAACTAAGCTTGAGTTAATATACAATTACTTAATATTGTAAGTTATTAATGACTACTCATTGTTGGTTTTTCCTTACCGTTTCTAGTTTATACTATGTGTTTAATAGTGTTGACAGTACAATGAGACTAAATGCATAATCCAGATCTGCTTCTCTCTCTTTTGAGAGACCAGATAGCTGTATCCTTTTTTATAAAGCTGTTTAGCTTCTGGGATCTTGCATTAGCGGCATTGGACTTTCAGTAGCTTAATACAGTTGTTATATAATCATGATAGTTACTGAAATATGTCTGTCTAATTGTTATGTTGGTTTATTAATTGTATAGGTTCAGGATGAGCTGTTTTAGTTTGGTAAATTGGAACATATTAAGAGGCCTACACACCATAGTCAACTAGTGTGAAGAACTTAGGCTTGGGTCTTATACGTCGTTGCAACTATCCTATCAAATGCTCAAAGGCTTTATATTATAGACTTTCATTGTCATACCTAATCTACACTGAAAGCTATATGATAACGATAGCTCAACAATTATAAATGTGATGCTTAAGCCCTGTTCATTACCTCTGTTTGGGGTTTTATAGACAGCACACAATAGTGTATTATCTCTTTGGAGCGAGCTAGTTCATTAGGTGCAATTAAGTGGAATATGAGTCCTACATATTTAGCTCTCTGTGATAATAACCCATTAAACTTAGGTCAAGATACTATACAATTATATTATATTTTAAGTTATTAATGCTTACACATTATTGGTTTACTTTACTGTTTCTAGTTTATGCCGTATGTTCAATAATGTTGACAGTTTAATGAGACTAAAGGTATATTTCAGATTTGCTTCTCTCCCTCTTGCGGTATGTCAAGTATAATACTTATTTGTGCTCTATCTGACTAAAAACCTAGACGTTTTAGAGAGAAGCGATAAACTTTAATAACAATAGACATGTTTTGTTTCAAGGGACTCCTATACTCTTTTCATTACTTTAGCTGATATTAACTTAAGCATAATTGTGTTAACTATCCATCTAGTTAATTTAGTTTTCTGTTACATATTAATTGAAGCTTCCCATTGGATAATTGTTGGAGAGTAGTATTATTCCTGCCCCTTAGCTACATACAATAATAGTTATAACTTATAATTTTACCTATTTCATTTCTAACCTGCCCCCCACCACCTACTACACTGATAACTCATCTAATTTCATTCAACAAATCTCATACGCTTTTTATATTTTCTCTACTTATATAGCGGTGCATATCCGCAGACAACCCCCCCTTCCCTTTTTTTTTTATTCTTTACAATTACCATACATTTTATGACCTTCACTGCTAACTGGTTAGTAACACAGTTGGATATTTTATTGTATCTAATCTAGTGTTCCTGTTGTCCTTCCCTACCCCTTTCTTCCCTTTACTTACCATTCCTGGTTTTGCATAACCAGCACGGTTATAGAAATATACTTTTTACCTCTGTAATTACCTTGTATCTAAGCTTCTAACAAGAGAAAAAAGCAAATTTGATGATAAAAGTAAATTAGAAAGTTGTTTAAAATCACATGCCCTATCTGAATCATGAAAGTTTAATTTGGACTTTACACTCCTCTTGGAGTGTCTTAGTTTCATTCATAATCCAATCTGCATATCTCCATTTCCTACTCAAGCTAGGTTGAGAGGATGTAAATGAGACATGAACAGGGTCATGATCAGATCAAGATATCAGATCTATCTGAGAGCTGTGTATGGTTTTTAAGGTCCAGGGCTTCATGAAAAAATAAATTTGAGAACATTTTGTGTGGATATGAGTAGAACGTGTAGTCCCTATCTGAGGGGTGCAAAGTACGCCAAATGTTCTATAAACCATATTGAGACATTAGAAATCTTAAGGAGCCGACAAAGCGATCCGGGGTGGAAGTTTTGATCCCACTTCTGTCTACCGAAGGGTTCCAAATCAGGTTGAAATCTCCCCCTATAACAAGGATGCCTTGTTTTACTTTAGATACTTTTTTGAGTAGACTCTTTAAAAATGTGATTTGTTGGGTATTAGGAGCATACAGATTGACCAGAGTATAAGTGCGGAGTTAGCAAATGACTATGACAAATCTGGCCTCAGGAACTTTATCTACTTTTATATTGTTTCCAATCAAAACAGCATCTCTGCTAGATTTGGTAGTAAAGGATGCCTCAAATTTATTGGAGAAATGGTTAAAGGAGAATGATATACCTGTGGACTGTAACCAGTGGGTCTCTTGTAGAAAAACCACATTAGCTTTGCAACGTCTGAGGCTATTTGAAAGAAGACTTCTCTTAGTAGGGGAATTTAACCCTTGCACATTATGGGTAACGAAGTGTAGATCCATGTTCTGGAAATCCGAGGTTGGGGAAAGAAGAAAAAAAAAAAGGAGGTGGGGGGAGTAAAAGGATTATCTTATCTTTTTAAACAATAACATTTTCGGTGTTTACTATCCCTTTTAGAAAGAGGTTGAAGAGTTTTTATATTTTAATGATAATGAACAAACAGCAATACAGTACATCTGGGCCTCTCTTAAAGCTTATCTTAGAGGTTTTTGCATTTAACAGACAGCCCTAATAAAGAGAAAGCAAGGCAAATCTCAAGCTGAACTAACATGTTTGCATAGATTACTGTCCTCAACACAGAAACTAAACCTCACTTTGCAAGGTGCAAAAAAAACTAGAGAGTAAAAAAGCCCAACTCAGGAATCTTGATCTCACCAGAACTCAAAACATTCTTAGTAAATTTAGACAAATTTATTATTATCACAGCAAATACACTATTAGCTGCTAAACTTAGACATAGACAGGCACAATGCTCAATTCCTTTGATCAATTATGAGGGACGTGTAGCGATTTCCACCAAAGACATTGGAGACTAGTTCAGCTCTTTCTATACCACCCTTTACAACTTAAAAAATGTGTCATCATCTAGTATAACCTCGATCGAGGAAACTCGCAAATATCTAAAGTCCCTCCGCCTTCCAACTTTAAGTAAAGATAAGATAGAACAGTTACAGCTCCCAATTACAATGGAGGAACTCCAAGAAGCAATCCTGCAACTTAAAAGAGAGAAAGCTCCAGGCCCTGACGGATACACAGGTCAGTTCTATAAGACTTTCTCTGGGACTCTCAGCCCATTGCTATTGAGAACTTTTAACGATTTTGCCCTAAATGGAACTTGCCTTAAAGAGTTTCTGGAAGCAGAGATCATTACCATCCTTAAACGAGGCAAATACCCCCAGCTTTGTCAGAACTATAGGCCTATATCTCTTATTAACACAGACATTAAGGTATATAAAAATCTTAGCCAACCGCTTATCAGGAGTTTTAGCCAAGATAATACATAGAGATCAGGTGATTTTAAGGCCATATCATGGGGGACTGCCTAAACTGTTATGCACCCCCCAGGACAATCTTTGCCTAGGTCAAAGGGAGACGCTGCAGGTCGCCATAAATGGGGGCATATTACATGCTGTCCTAACGGCATTAAAGCTCAGTGCTGTTAGGACGGCATGGAACGTCCTAATGCCGTAAAGGGGTTAAGTTCTATTGTGAACAAGCTTTAGCAGGTGACCAACCCCACTATGCGCACCACCATTAGCCACATATAACTGTATTCAATGCCTTTGGGGTTCACAACACAATTTTCTGATAACCGTCTAATGTTGCGAACTCTTCTCCTGATTCTGTCCTTTTAACCTACTTCACCTCTATTTTCCTCTTTTTATTTCTGTCCCTACCATATAACTTCTTCTAACCACTCTCGCTTACTATTATGTTTACATAATTCTTTTATGTTAAGTAAGTAGAGTGTAAGGAAACAATATTTTTGCATGTACCCAAATAAGCTAAATGGGAGAAGACGACAAAGTTTGTAATATTGTTCCTTAACGCTTGATTCACCGCTGTTCTAAAATTTTACATTGCAGATTTCTGTATGGACTTATTCAACACTCACATTCTGAGCGAACTGTAAGTATCTTATTGATTGTCAGCATATTCATTTCAAAATATGTGTATTTAACTAATGATACAGCCAAAATTGTATACACACTATATTGTAAAACTGCTGCACCTTGCAATTGTATGATAAATATTCTTTGGCACTTGCCAATAGACTTAAACAACAATGTGGTTACAATGAAAAGATTCTTATAGTTATGAGAATGACAATACAAACAATACATAGGTTGAGCTTGCTCACGAGCAACAAAAATGTAAGGGAGATCAAAAACAATTATACTATTTACTTTGTTATCCAACATAGCAAACCGTTCACTAAAATGTAATCAAAACCTGATATTACTATATTTGGACCCAAGTGTGAATGGAATTTTGTCACTAAGATTTTTTTTTCTCAATGTGGTAGAGTTCCATGTAAAGCTTGCTCTGTGGCATGTATTGGAAAAGATTTTAAATCCACTTCAAGTGGTCTATCCTACTAGTTTCCATATAGGCTAGATTGCTCTCCTAAATATGTAATACATTTGATCACTTGCAAGGTGTGTAAGAAACAATATACTAAATTCTATTGGGAAAAAACTCCTCCATGTACACCAGTAGGTAAACTCTTTAGGAAACATAGCAGGCAAAAAAAAAAAAAAAAACACACCTTGGTTTGAGTCCTGTCCTCAACCCCATTAAACAACTTTGGGATGAATTAAAATGCTGATCATTTGCCAGACCTTCTCGTCCAACACCAGTGCTTGACCACACAAATGCTCTTTAGGCACAAACTCCTATAGATATACTCCAAAATCATGTG
Source organism: Bombina bombina (assembly GCF_027579735.1). Lineage (NCBI taxonomy): Eukaryota > Metazoa > Chordata > Amphibia > Anura > Bombinatoridae > Bombina > Bombina bombina. The sequence goes on from NC_069504.1 coordinate 778,410,467, forward strand.
AAATGCCTTCCCAGAAACGCCACAAATTTGGGGGGGGGGGGCATGCCCATTGTTTTGTAATGGGTTGTCCAACAAGCTCATATAGGTATGATTGTCATGTGTCCACATACTTTTAGTCATAGAGAAAGTGGAGAGAAAAAAAAAGTGAAGCGTTGTGAGAGAGGGGAAAATGTAGAAAAAGCCTGAGAGAAAAGGGAGAGGGTAAAAATAAAGATTGAAGAGAGGAGGGAGTGGAGAAAGATAGATATGGTAATTATTAATATAAATATATATACATACACACACAGTACTGTGCAAAAGTCTTAGTCCACCATTATATTTGTTGTTTTAGCAATGGCCTAATGACCATATATAATTCTTTATTAGAATACACCCAGAAAACAGGATATTTGTATGCTGTATTAAAAAAATCAGAAAAAAACAGCTTCTATAGGCTAAAAGTGGAAAGTATTTAAAGGGACAGTAAACCTAAAAAATAATGTTATATAATTCTGCACATAGTGCAGAATTATATAACATTATTTTACTGCTATAGTTATAAAACCCTTTTTTCCCTTTTAATATTTTAAAAACATGCCGCTTTTACAGACCCGCTCTCTGCTGAGCGGGTCTGTTTTTTTTTTTACACAGCGCATCGGGCCAGCTGTATAGTCACAGCCCGGCCCGACCGCGCCATAACATTAAGTGAAGCTCGCTCCTGCTGTCAGACAGAGCAGGAGCGAGCTGCACTTAGTCTTATGGCGCGGTCGGGCCGGGCTGTGACTATACAGCTGGCCCAATGCGCTGACTAAAAAAAACAGACCCGCTCAGCAGAGAGCGGGTCTGTAAAAGTGGCATGTTTTTAAAATATTAAAAGGGAAAAACGGGTTTTATAACTATAGCAGTAAAATAATGTTATATAATTCTGCACTATGTGCAGAATTATATAACATTATTTTTAGGTTTATTGACACTTTAAGTGACCTCCCCTTACACTTGAGCAATAGCAGGAACCTGGCTCTTGTAAACCTAAATGGAACCGTAATTAATTTCATTGCTAACATTTGTATTTGTCCTACTATTTCATGTCAAAATTACTGTGTGAAAAAGGTCTACTACGCCAGGTTTGTGCAAGACATGCTTGAGCATTACATATACATTCGGTATGTTTAATTAATTGGAAACTTGCTAATAAGACAAACTTTCAAATCACATCATTCCATTTAAAAGATCACAGAATTTCAGACATAAAATCACACTTTTACATCAGCAAGGCCACACTTAAAAGGAAATCAGCAAAGAAACTGGATAATCAAGCTGTTATAAAGAAATTTAAAGACTCAGAAGAGGTCAAGGACAAAAAATGGACTGGAAGGCCAAGAAAACTTTCAAAATCTGATGAGATGTTTCTCAAAGTTTCTTCTTTGAAAGAGCGGAAGTAGTTCAGCAAGGACCTGGCTCAGCATCTGGCAGCTTCAACGGGATGCCAAGTTGACTTCTTCTACAGTCTAAAGAAGCTTGATCAGGAATGGTCTTTGTGGAAGGGTAGCAGCCAAAAAACTCTTTTTCAGAGGGGGAACAGGGTGAAAAAAAAGTTTGGAATAAAGAACAGTGGAAAGGAGTATTATGGAATGAGAAATGCAAGTTTGAAGGTTTTGGGTCCAATTATCGACAATATGTGAGAAGAAGAGTTGGAGAGAGATGGAAGAATAAGTGCTTGTGGCCTTCAGTGAAACATGATGGTTGGTCTGTCCTGGTTTGGGGCTGCATTTCTGTTGTGGTGTTGGTGATATTGTCCGAATTGATGAAATCATGAATGCTGAAAAGTACAGACAGGTTTTAATTCATCTTTCCATTCTTCCTGGAAAGTGCCTGATTGGGAATGGTTTTAATTTTTAGCAGGACAATGATCCCAAGCACACTGCTAATGCAGTGAAATCATACTTAAAGAGAAAAACAGCTGATAAAACCCTGACAGTCATGGACTGGCCTCCACTGAGCCCAGACCTGAATATTATAGAGGCGGTATGGGAATCACCTGTACAGAGAAAGAAATAAAAGACAACCTAAATCTAAAGAACTCTGGGAAGTGCTGAAAGAAGCCTAATAATATACAAGATTACTGCAGAAAAGTTTCCCCAAAAGAGTTCAAGATGTGTTAGTGCCAAGGGAGGTCACACTAAATACTGACTTTTGGCTGAAGAAGCCATTTTGTTCTGAAAAGTGTGTTTTTTTATATTTTGTGTACATATTTCCTGTTTGTATCTTAATAAAGACACCAACAAATAAATATGTATGGTCATTAAAACTTTGCTAAAACAACAAATCTAATGGTGGTCTAAGACTTTTGCACTGTGTGTGTATATATATATATATATATATATATGTATCCATCCAAGTCTGCTATGACCTTCCATGACTGTCAGCGCTCTCTCAGTTCAACAACTTCCTTTTTCTGTCCAGCTGTTGTCTTTCACAGAACCCTAGTTGACATTCCTAACATTCACTTATTTTGATTCATTTATTACTGTATGTAGCATTTTTTTTTATTAAGGTATAAAATAAAAACATTATTAACAATGACTGTACAATAAGATGTTTGGCTAAACATATGCATAGAGGGGGTGGAGTACTGGGTGTGGTGTGGGTGGGCAGTGGGTGGTACCAGAAGTAGTGCGTAACATTTTTCTTTCATTATTAGATAGAGAATACAATTTAAAAAAAACTTAAAAATTTACATCTATTATCAAATTTGCTTTGTTCTCGTGTTATTCTTTTTTGAAGAGATAACTAGATATGTAGCTTGCAAGTCTGAAGGACTAAAATGTTGGATTTTATGCATTTTTAAACAGTGATCCTTTGTTGAGTTTACTGCACTACCAGAGTTCAAGTTAGTAAAGTGAGCAGTATCCGGGTTCAAAAATTATAATCGGCTGAAAACGCATAGTGATCTACGGATAATCCATATTTCTCATGATTGTAAGAACAAAACAGACAATGATTAGGTTTTATGCAACATTTATACATAAATCAGTACAAAGAATATATATATATTCATATATATTAGTCATTTGAAATGCATCTCACTGAGAATTATCAAGTTTTTTTTATCTGAACACAGGAAAAATAGCTTTATATAAAATACAAGAATAGTATTTGAGAACAAGCCATGAAGCAAATTCACATACAACAATGGTTTTAAGTCCCACAAATTTAAGAAAATAAATATATAAATGGCCATTATAGTGTAAAAAGTACATGGTCTTTTTCATAAGAGCACGTCATTTTATCAATAGCCACTCTACAAGTCTATATGTTTAACCCCTACAAAATGATCTCTGGGGATCCGCAGAGAACTTCTGGTCCCAAGTGGAAAAGGTGACCCCAACCAGAGCAGGAGTTAAACACATAAACTTGCAAAGTTGCTAGTGCTAATCTTACATGCGAATTAGAGCATGTCATTTTTGCACCGTAATCGTCCCTTTTGGCATACATGTAGAATTTTGGAAAGCAATTGAAGCTTTTATGACAACCCTAAAAATCACACATTTTATATAATTTTTTTTTTTACAAGGCCATACATGGTTATCTTCTTTGAGGTTCCTTTACCTGACTGACAAGCAAAGTAACTTCTAGATATACAAATGCCTTATAGTTTATGAAGGCATGTTTGTCAAAATGACTGTAAACACATTAATATATATCAATGAAAACTGATGTATATACTGAAGGAGTACTTATATAGGAAGTCCATAAATGCAATACAGGAAGATGTAATAAGGTTTAACAGCTAATTTATATTGCAAAACACAAATGGAAGTTAAGTCATTTATCACACTATAATATTAATAAGCTTCATAAAAGGCTGCCAGCTCAACAGCTCATGCACCCACGTACGTAATATACATTTAAAGCCCGACATTGCTCTGCGATATAATACATATTGTATAATTCATGTCCATAGTTTAGCTTTTGTTTGGCGATGCCGCTTTCTGTGCTCCTGTCTATCTTTCAAACCTTTTAATAGGGCAGAAGCGTTAATTGAGCAGGTGTTTAGAATACGGTTTGTTAAAGGGATAGAAAGGTAAAAAAAGAAATGCGTATAGGTGCATTTCAGTGTGAAATTTAAGCATTTTTGCAATATACATTCTTTAGCAAAAATGCTTCTAGTAAAAGTTATTATTGATTTTCTGCGGCATACGCACATATCCTGTGAATGCCCGTGCACTAGTATCCAAACATCACGCCTGTTTAGAGAGTCAGCAATGGCTTGTATGACACAAATGATGTCTCCAGAAGCAATTACATACCACCGCCAGCTTTCTGAGAAAAACAGTGATAACTTTTACTATTTCACAATCAAATGAACCCATGCAATTTCATATTTGATCGATCTATCCCTTTACAGAAATTATGGTTCAGCTTTTCTTTAAAGGGACATAAAACCCCCAATGTTTACTTTCATGATTCAGACACAATTACTTATATTATCAATGTTTTTTTTCGTTTTCTTGGTATCATTTGTTGAAAAGCAGGTAAGTAGGCTCAGGATCACACGAGTCTGCAGCACTATATGGCAGCAGTTTTGCAAGAATGTTATACATTAGCAAGAGCACTAGATGGCAGAACTTGTTCCTGCTATGTAATTCTCCAGACATGTGCACGCAACCTATCTAGAGATATCTTCATCAAAGAATAACATAAGAACGTAGAAAATTTGATATCATCATTAAATTGAAAAGTTTATTTTTTTTAAATGTTTGCTCTATATGAATCATGAAAGAAATATTTTGGGTTTCATGCCCCTTTAATACACAGAAATCAGGACAATGGGCACTGATTGATACACATGCTCTGTGCAATAGCTTGACTGATGTGCGTAAAGCAAACCTTCCAACCAGTTTTCATATACTTTGTATTTTAAAGTACAGTGAAATAGCATGCAGTGCCTTTATAGCCCCACAGTACGATTTAGTTATATGTCCCTTTAATACTATATGAGATGTCTATCTTTATTATCTTATCACGTCTAAAGTATGTGCTTCTATACTAGGACTAAAATCATGTAGAGAAGTTTCATCCCACAATGAATGTTAAAGGGAAAGTCTAGTCAAGATTAAACTTTCATGATTCAGATAGAGCATGCAATTTTAAGCAACTTTCTAATTTACTCCTATTATCAATTTGTATTCGTTCTCTTGGTATCTTTATTTGAATGTAAGCTCAGGAGCCGGCCCATTTTTGGTTCAGACCATGGGTAGCACTTGCTGATTGGTGTCTAAATGTATCCATCCAATCAGCATGCACTACCCAGGTGCTGAACCAAAAATAGGCCGGCTCCTAAGCTTACTTTTTTGCTTTTTTAAATAAAGAAAGCAAGAGAATGAAGAAAATGTGATAATAGGAGTAAATTAGAAAGTTGCTTAAAATTGCATGCTCTATCTGAATCATGAAAGTGTAATCTTGACTAGACTATCCCTTTAAGGTTAACTTTGTAGCCGTCTGACTTCATAACATGTCGGGCGAATGATTAAAGTTTCTAACAAACCGTTAAAAACAGAATTTATGCTTAACTGATAAATTACTTTCTCCAACGGTGTGTCCGGTCCACGGCGTCATCCATTACTTGTGGGAAATATTCTCCCCCACAGGGAAAGGCAAGGAGAGCACACAGCAAGAGCTGTCCATATAGCTCCCCCTCTGGCTCCGCCCCCCAGTCATTCGACCGACGGTTAGGAGAAAAAGGAGAAACTATAGGGTGCCGTGGTGACTGTAGTGTATAAAGAAAATTTTTTCAACCTGATTAAAAAACCAGGGCGGGCCGTGGACCGGACACACCGTTGGAGAAAGTAATTTATCAGGTAAGCATAAATTCTGTTTTCTCCAACATTGGTGTGTCCGGTCCACGGCGTCATCCATTACTTGTGGGAACCAATACCAAAGCTTTAGGACACGGATGAAGGGAGGGAGCAAATCAGGTTACCTAAACGGAAGGCACCACGGCTTGCAAAACCTTTCTCCCAAAAATAGCCTCCGAAGAAGCAAAAGTATCAAATTTGTAGAATTTGGCAAAAGTGTGCAGAGAAGACCAAGTCGCTGCCTTACATATCTGGTCAACAGAAGCCTCGTTCTTATAGGCCCATGTGGAAGCCACAGCCCTAGTAGAGTGAGCTGTGATACGGTCAGGAGGCTGCCGTCCGGCAGTCTCATAAGCCAAGCGGATAATGCTTTTCAGCCAGAAAGAGAGAGGTAGCAGTAGCTTTTTTTTTTTTTTTTTTTTTTTTTTTAAATAGTTTTTATTGAGGTTTTTTTGACAGAATAAACATTTGGTAATTATCAATATGCAATAACAAAGAGATCAGAAATGTATTACATAGTAAACTGCAAACATGTGACAGATAGGTAAACCAAATGATTGAAAAACAAATACTTTTTCACATTATACTGTAAACACCAAGGTAATAGAAAACATACTACATGTACCAAGCAGTCATTATCAGGCTATATGGGGATACTGTAAATAGTACATAGAGTGAATGAACATAAATTGGAAAGAGCCACTCATGGGCCCCTGTTGAAAAACCTCATTTTTTTTTTTGTTTTTTAGGATAATATAATGTCAAACTCCCTTACTGGAAAATGGGTTTATGTTGAAACATTGGAACACCTCCATAGAATTAGCTAACAGCTAAGTTAAAATAGCATGCGTAGGTGACACACATTAGCGATCAGACCTGCTGATCTAGACAGGACATATGAACGCATTCCTAATGTATTATGAAGGGTTAGGTTCTAAGAGAGTAGTCAATAGTTGTGATGCAGGTGCGGTATAGACGAGATGAACCGCCTTGTTAGTTTCCCTGGAGTAGGGAATACATTATTATAGAGAGGGGAGGGGAGGGGGGGGGGGAGGTAGGATTTTTCATGCTTTCAGGATTATCTCACCATTTAGGAGCATGAGAACGAAATAAAATGCACTTAGAACTATCTTCACTATATAAAACATGAACAGGGAGAGTTTAAACATGCAATAGTAAGCTATGCAAATACAATGTAAGGAAATATACTACATTATAGATACTAGTAGTGAGAGAGCTATACCGAAAACTATGTAGCAGGGTATATTAAGAAATGTGATATGAAATGAAAGGGGGAATTAAATCAAAATGAACGGAGTCAGGGACTAGGGTTCTCATTCTATCTGACCTTAGCAAGTAGGGCCAGTCATAAGTATATACAGTGTTAGGCCAGGTTTGATATATACCCCATCATCTACAGGAAATACTGTCCCCAGAACGGCAGGTGCGAATCAACAGTTACATTACAGTCATGCATGCCAAGTTAGAGATAGACTTCTCGGTTGCTGCTTCTTATTTTAAGTGTAAGATTAGGGACTCATAGAAGAGGTAAATAGGATTACCTATAGTACATATAATAGTAGCATCAATGAGTCTAGCATGCAGTAATAGGCCAAGTAACAGAGACACAGGGGGTAGTGAAATAATATTTAGTATCTCAATAAGATGGCTAAATTTAAGTTGTAGAACGTATTACGCTAGAGATTGTTAGAAGGTGTAAGCTGCCCAACCATCCTATACATATATGTTATTTTTATGGACTTGAAGATCCTGTTAAACTCTAATAGGTGATGCCTATCTCTAGATAGAATTAGGGAGCTGCAGGTTTTAATTGTAGTGCCTACCTCGCTTACTAACATAGCTATGTATGGGTATCTAACGCAATTGAATCCTCTTCTAACAAGCTAGAATGCCTACCTAGTTATAAAAAGATAGAAATAACTTCAGCATTTCAGGCATAATGATCAATTAGGCTTTCTGAGTTAAACAGAGAGATTTAGGATTTTCCACACACTCATAGACCTTGCTGTCAAGACACGGGCCCTATGTCCAAACAGCAAGCAAGCACTCAACTTTCTCTCAATTAATTAAATAATATTTTACTATGCCTATTATGTTAAGTGAGGGATCTAAGTTAATAGAACCTAAGCTGGAAGACAATCTAATAAGTCATACTAGTGAACTGTAGGAATATAGATATGTAGGCATCAGAACATGTAAAACACATCGTGAACATCAACAACGTAAAACAGGGTTAACACAAGGCTAATAAACAGATGGGAAAAGCAAGAATTATCAATGAGACTAACATTTAACAATCGTATAGCGATCTAAGCTTATGTCCCAATGTATAATCAGTTGGATAGAAATCGCTCAATACGGGCAATCTAGTAAATACCCTGCTTGTCTCTAGCTTGTCCTGAAACATATTTCCGTAGAAGGTTATGAGCCAGAGACAGGGAGGCAGTTATGCTTTTAGTCCCTTAGCCAATACCTATTTTAAGGCTTCTCTGCGGCTGAGTAGTTAGGCGTCCATGACCCCTTGTAGCTCTCTGCAGCCAGAAGGAGTGAAGCCGGTAACCCTGTTGTCTTGTGAAAGAAAACTGTTGCAATGTTGTCTGCTCACTCAGGCTCATCAGCGGAATACCAGGAGTGATAGGGTGGCAGTTAGCGCTAATGACAATATGGCCCTTTATACATGCTTGGAAACTTAGACTTCCTCTCTCAGCCAAGACGGTCATGCGGGTAAAATCCTTAGGTATGAGGTGCTGTGTTGTCGCGTTGGTAGCTGAGGGCTCACAATTAATCTCCTCTGCCTCACGGAAGGTCTCGGATGTGGCTGATACAGAGCTGGCGACCCGTGGGGAATGCTGGATCCCCGGTGCTTCCCTGCAGGTAGTGTCCGCCTCGTCTGGGCTTGAAGACAATGCTGTCTGGGCTTTGCACAACTCCGCCGACTCAGCATTTCCAGCGAGAGCGGCAGCTAGCTTATTATGATGTCGGATTAGAAGTTTGTTAAGCTCCACAAGTAACTGGTGGGTATCAGCCATATTAGCTGCTTGTTTGCGAAAGTGGTAAGATGGCCGCCGTCTTTAGAAAGTGAGAGTAGATTCATTAAGTTTGAACCACATCCGGCAGTGAAATTACAGAGGTAAACAACCTCCAAACATCATTTAAGAGTTTGTAGAAATCGACTCACAATGGTAAAGGTTCCCTTTGTATAACAATACAAGCGTTTTTAGATGCCACGTAGTTAGAGGTAACAGTCATGGCCGCCATCAATGTGCTATATTCCAGCGCCTAGACTCACTTTTAAATTATTGCGCTGACAGGGAGATGCGATCCTCTCATTGTTCTGATATCAGGTAGTTAACCCATAGCTTCTCAGACCCTAATTTACACTTTGGTTGTTATTCTAGTGTAGTTTTTGTACATTTAGAGCCGGAGCTCCATGAACATGCGACTGCTCCTCTAGGCTGTTGGCTCCGCCCCCCCCAGCAGTAGCTTTTTGACCTCTCCTCTTACCAGAGTAAACAACAAACAAAGATGAGGTTTGTCTAAAATCTTTTGTTGCTTCTAAATAGAACTTTAAAGCACGAACAACATCTAAATTGTGTAATAAACGTTCCTTCTTTGAAACTGGATTCGGACACAAAGAAGGAACAACTATTTCCTGGTTGATGTTCTTGTTGGAAACAACTTTTGGAAGAAAACCAGGCTTAGTACGCAAAACAACCTTATCTGAATGAAAAACCAGATATGGTGGATTACACTGCAAAGCAGATAATTCAGAAACTCTTCTAGCAGAAGAAATAGCAACCAAAAACAGAACTTTCCAAGATAATAACTTAATATCTATGGAATGTAAAGGTTCAAACGGAACCCCTTGAAGAACTGAAAGAACTAAATTTAGACTCCAAGGAGGAGTCATGGGTCTGTAAACAGGCTTGATTCTAACCAAAGCCTGAACAAAAGCTTGTACATCTGGCAAAGCTGCCAGTCGTTTGTGCAACAAGACGGATAATGCAGAAATCTGTCCTTTTAAAGAACTAGCTGACAACCCTTGGAGAAAGGAGAGAATCTTTGGAATTTTAATCTTACTCCAGGAGAATCCTTTGGATTCACACCAACAGATATATTTTTTCCATATTTTATGGTAAATCTTTCTAGTCACAGGTTTTCTGGCTTGGACCAGAGTATCTATCACAGAATTTGAAAACCCACGCTTGGATAAAATCAAGCGTTCAATTTCCAAGCAGTCAGCTGCAGAGAAACTAGATTTGGATGTTCGAATGGACCTTGTACTAGAAGATCCTGTCTCAAAAGGTAGCTTCCATGGTGGAGCCGATGACATATTCACCAGGTCTGCATACCAAGTCCTGCGTGGCCACGCAGGAGCTATCAGAATCACCGAGGCCTTCTCCTGTTTGATCCTGGCTATGAGCCTGGGAAGGAGAGCAAACAGTGGAAACACATATGCTAGGTTGAACGACCAAGGCGCCACTAATGCATCCACTAGAGTCGCCTTGGGATCCCTGGATCTGGACCCGTAGCAAGGTATCTTGAAGTTCTGACGGGACGCCATTAGATCCATGTCTGGAATGCCCCATAATTGGGTTAACTGAGCAAAGACCTCCGGATGGAGTTCCCACTCCCCCGGATGGAAAGTCTGACGACTCAAATAGTCCGCCTCCCAGTTGTCTACTCCTGGGATGTGAATAGCAGATAGATGGCAGGAGTGATTCTCTGCCCATTGGATTATCTTGGTTACTTCCTTCATCGCTAGGGAACTCTTTGTTCCCCCCTGATGATTGATGTACGCAACAGTCGTTATGTTGTCCGACTGAAATCTTATGAACCTGGCTTCCGCTAGCTGAGGCCAAGCCAGGAGCGCATTGAATATAGCTCTTAGTTCCAAAATGTTTATCGGGAGAAGCGACTCTTCCCGCGACCATAGGTCCTGAGCTTTCAGGGAGTCCCAGACCGCGCCCCACCCCAAGAGGCTGGCGTCGGTCGTTACGATGACCCACTCCGGTCTGCGGAAACTCATTCCCTGAGACAGGTGATCCTGGGTCAACCACCAGAGAAGTGAGTCCCTGGTTACCTGATCTACTTGAATTTGGGGAGACAAGTCTGTATAGTCCCCATTCCACTGATTGAGCATGCATAGCTGTAATGGTCTTAGATGAATTCGAGCAAAAGGAACCACATCCATTGCTGCGACCATTAGTCCTATTACTTCCATGCATTGAGCTATGGAGGGTTGAGGAATAGAATGAAGAACTCGACAAGCTTTTAGAAGCTTTGCCTTTCTGACTTCTGTGAGAAAAATCTTCATTTCCACAGAATCTATTATTGTTCCCAGAAAAGGAACCCTTGTGGACGGTGACAGTGAACTTTTTTCTATGTTCACCTTCCACCCGTGAGATCTGAGAAAGGCCAACACAATGTCTGTATGAGCCCTCGCTTTGGAAAGGGACGACGCTTGGATTAGGATGTCGTCTAGATAAGGTGCTACAGCGATGCCCCTCGGCCTTAGGACCGCTAGAAGGGACCTTAGCACCTTTGTGAAAATTCTGGGAGCGGTGGCTAAACCGAATGGAAGAGCCACAAACTGGTAATGTTTGTCCAGAAAGGCGAACCTCAGGAACTGATGATGAGATTTGTGGATTGGGATATGCAGATACGCATCCTTTAGATCCACGGTAGTCAAAAATTGACCCTGCTGGATTGTCGGTAAGATTGTCCGAATGGTTTCCATCTTGAAGGATGGAACTCTGAGGAACTTGTTTAATATCTTTAAATCCAGAATTGGCCTGAAAGTTCCCTCTTTTTTGGGAACCACAGACAGGTTTGAGTAAAAACCTAGACCTTGTTCCCCGGAGGGGACTGGGTTTATCACTCCCATCATTGATAGGTCTCTTACACAATGTAAGAATGCCTGTTTCTTTATCTGGTCTGAAGATAAGCGAGACAGGTGGAACCTTCCCTTTGGAGGAAGTCCCTTGAATTCTAACAGGTATCCCTTGGAAACTATCTCTAGTGCCCAGGGATCCAGAACATCTCTTGCCCAAGCCTGAGCGAAGAGAGATAGTCTGCCCCCTACCAGATCCGGTCCCGGATCGGGGGCTACCCCTTCATGCTGTCTTGGTAGCAGCAGCAGGTTTCTTGGTTTGTTTACCCTTGTTCTAGCCTTGCATGGGCTTCCAAGCGGGTTTGGGCTGGCCCGCGTTACCTTCTTGTCTAGCGGCAGTGGAGTTATTAGCCGGTCCGTTCCTGAAATTGCGAAAGGAACGGAAATTAGACTTGTTCTTAGCCTTAAAAGGCCTATCCTGTGGGAGGGCATGGCCCTTACCCCCAGTGATGTCTGAAATAATTTCCTTCAATTCCGGCCCAAAAAGGGTCTTACCCTTGAAAGGAATATTCAGTAACTTAGTCTTGGACGACACATCTGCCGACCAGGATTTTAGCCAAAGCGCCCTCCGCGCTACTATAGCAAAACCTGAGTTTTTCGCCGCCAATTTCGTTATTTGAAAGGCGGCATCCAATATAAAGGAATTAGCTAACTTTAATGCGTGAATTCTGTCCATGACTTCTTCATAGGAAGTCTCTTTCTGGAGCGACCTTTCTAGTTCTTCGAACCAAAAGGACGCCGCTGAAGTGACAGTAATAACACACGTAGCTGGTTGAAGGATGAACCCTTGCTGAACAAAAATCTTTTTAAGCAATCCTTCCAATTTTTTATCCATAGGATCTTTGAAAGCGCAGCTGTCCTCTATAGGAATAGTTGTGCGCTTCGCTAGTGTTGAAACAGCTCCCTCAACCTTCGGGACCGTTTGCCATGCGTCCCTTCTAGGGTCTACTATGGGAAACATTTTCTTAAATATAGGAGGTGGGGCAAAGGGTACACCTGGCTTCTCCCACTCCTTTTCCACTATGTTCGCTACCCTCTTAGGTATTGGAAAAGTGTCGTCGTGCACTGGGACCTCTAAAAATTTGTCCAATTTGCACAACTTCTCTGGTACTACCATGGAATCACAGTCATCCAGAGTAGCTAATACCTCCTTAAGCAAAGCGCGGAGATGTTCTAGTTTAAACTTAAATGCCACTAGATCAGGTTCTGCCTGTTGAGAAATTTTTCCTGAATCTGAAATTTCACCCTCAGACAGCCCTTCCCTTACAGCAAATTCCGATTGATGCGAGGGTAAAATAGATAAGGCATCGTCAGCGTCTGATTGTTCATCCTTTTTATCTGTATTTAAAACTGAACAATCACGCTTTCTCTGAAAAGCTGGCAGTTTGGATAAAAGATTTGCTATAGAATTATCCACTACTACTGATAATTGTTGCATAGAAATAAGCACTGGCGCGCTAGGTGTCGCCTGCGCGGGCAAAGCTGGTGTAGACACAGAAGGAGAGGATGTAGAGCTATCCCCACTACCTTCATTAGATAAATCATCTTGGGCAACATTATGAAAAATAACAGAGCTGTCCTGATTTTGTTTGGACGCTATGGCGCAATTATCACAAACACTCGAAGGGGGAACCACATTTGTCTCTATACACACAGAACATAGGTTATCTGATGGAACAGACATGTTAAATAGATTTAGGCAGGCAAACAATGCAATAAAAACGATTTTAAACAAAAACGTTACTGTCTCTTTAAATAATAAAATGACACATTTATTTCTGAATGTTCAAAAAACTATGAAGGCAATATCCGATTTTTCTGAAATTTGGACCCCAGTGTCTTAATGCTTAGAAAGTATTGCACAGCAAATATGGAGACTCTAGCTCTTAAAACAAGCAAACCGGAGCTAATTGTTTGATTTAACCGTTTTTATACACTACAATCCCTGCTACAGCCTTGTTGCAGCTTTTTACCTTCCTTAGGGGTCACCATTCACAGAAAAAAGCCTTTTGGAGTCACTTTCTGAGTTTCAAATGGTATCATATTGTAATAAAAACCAATCGATTTTGCCCCTAACAGTGTCTACCAGCATAAAAAACAAAAAGGGGAAGCCTGTTATCTTTTTTGCTGAGGTGAAAGAAAAATGGCTTACCTTTTCCCCTGAGGGGAAATATGACTGTCATCTAGCATTAGCCTGTGTTGTTAGAAGGAGACCAGTCATACCTGAAGCAGATGAGTCTGCAAACTGTTACCCCCAACTGAAGTTCTCTTGTTTCAACAGTCCTGCGTGATAACAGTAATGGATTTTAGTTACTGTCTGCTAAAATCATAGCCCTCTTAAACAGAAATCTTCATCACTTTTCTGTTATAGAGTAAATAGTACAAGCCAGCACTATTTTAAAATAAACTCTTGATAGAAGAATAAAAAACTACAACTAACACCACAAACTCCTCGCCATCCCCGTGGTAGATGCTACTTGTTCAGAGCGGCAAGGAGAATGACTGGGGGGCGGAGCCAGAGGGGGAGCTATATGGACAGCTCTTGCTGTGTGCTCTCCTTGCCTTTCCCTGTGGGGGAGAATATTTCCCACAAGTAATGGATGACGCCGTGGACCGGACACACCAATGTTGGAGAAATAAGTTATTTCTAAAAGGATGATCCCAAAGATTGTTCACTAAAAGGTGAAAAGGCTAAAGCTGGTGGTTCAACAACAAGAGTTAGTGCCACGGGAGAAGGAAGTTCTTGTCTGTAAATCTAACCTTTGCTTCCATAATCTAAGAACAGGTGGTTCCACGCTCACAAAGTATTTAAAGGGATATGAAACTCAACATTTTTCTTTCATGATTCAGACAGTGAATACGATTTAAAATAAAAAATAAGTATCCAAATTACTTCTAATATCAAATTTGCTTTGTTCTCATGTTATTCTTTGATGAAGAGATATCTAGATAGCATGCACATGCCTGAAGCAGTACATGACAGGAAATAGTGCTGGCATCTAGTGCTCTTGCTAATGTATAACATTGTTGGCGAAACTGCTGCAGACACGTGCACACTCCTGAACTCACCTTCCTGCTTTTCAACAAACGATAACAAGAAAGTGAAGGAAATGTGATAATAGAGGTAAATTGCAAAATTGTTTCAAATTGAATGATCTATTTGAATCGTAAAAGAATAAAAGTTGGGGTTTTATGTCCCTTTAAGGCTATTGCTCAAAGCATATTCTTTTGCATTCATTGTTGTCACAATCCTTAAGCAAATAAAGCACATTAGTTCAATTCATAACTGTTTCTATGGATACGAATTAAGTTTCCATTTTACTGGTTTGATGCTTTGTTGATCTTAAGTCTTGTTAAGGACTGGAAATTATGGCAGAACAAGAAATCATTTATGGTTGACTGCTTACTAAATGTGGTATACTACATATTCTGTATTAGAATTTGGTAAAAACAAAGAAAACCCCCCCCCCACCAATTTCCTTAAAAGGGACATGAATTTTTTTATTTTATTTCATGATTTAAAAAAGAGCAAGGGGATTTTAAACAATTTACTTCTATAATCTAATTTGCTTCATTCTCTTGATATCCTTTGTTGAAAAGCATGTCTGAATAGGCTCAGCAGCTGCCGATTGGTGGCTTCCTCATGTGATTGACTCACCCCATGTGCATTGCTATTTATTCAGCAAACGATATTTGAAGAATGAAGCAAATTACATAATAGAAGTAAATTGGAATGTTTAAAATGGTATCCTAACTGAATCATGAAATAAAATATTTGGGTTTCATGTCCCTTTAAATGAACATACAGTGCTGAGTAATTTTGCTTTTTTTCTTGGGTTGGTATTAAACAGTATTGATCGTTTAACCTCATATACTGCAAGACAAAGCTTTCCATAAAACCTTATAGTGAACCTGGCAGCTTAACACTACGTATTCTATTCCTAGGATTAAAAACACATCAAATCCTATTACAGATTTCTTTGATGATTCACATTTGCATTAGCCTGGTTGTTCAATGTACATTTTAAAAGGAGGGTCTTTTAGTGGCTAATGAGCAAAGCAGATCAATCATGTGCATATACATATTTTTTTATATTGATAATAAAAAAAAATACACTTTTGTTTTACATTGCTAATTAAAATCAGTAGTTTAAGAATCCATTTTAATAACTACACATGTACAAGGCAATTACTTTACGTCAAAAAACAATAGGAAATAATAAAACTTTACCAAAATAATTATGATTTTCTGGACCATAACAAATTTATGTAAAAACACACCTCTCTATATCATGTACAATGTTTCATCGTAAACCAGCCTTAAAAGAGAAAATCAAATCTAGTTGCAATAAGCGTTAAAAAATACATTTATGTTTAGATTGAAAAAAGGCTGAATGCAGCTTAAAGACATTTGGAAAACAAAATATTCCCTATTGCTTATTGTGGTCTTTATCCTTTATGTGCACATTTTGTTTTGTGTTTTAAGCAGTTTCGCTTTTACACTTGATATTGTACAAAATCCACTGGACCGTTGCATATATCCGTTTTTAAAAGGCCATAACAGTCGAAAAATGAAATGCTCTAGTTTGTTACAGTAATTTTAAGACTAATCGAGCGCAAAGGGGCTAAACACACAGTAGAAGTGCAGCTCAGGACCCACAGAGCATTGCTAGTCCCAAGCGGAAACTGCTGCTGAGCCAGTCAGCAGCGCTAGTTGCTACAGTAGTGTAGGGTCTTAAAAATGTTCGACTATTATGGCCATATAAATATCAAGTATGTAATTCAATTTGCTGTGATTACTGCTGAAGGCTATAGGCTAATGCATTATTTCTTAACCGCGGTCTTTAAGTACCCCCAACAGGCCAGGTTTGCCTTATAGCTGAACCAGTGCACAGGTGAAATAACCAGCTTATGGGTGAGAGCAGGTTAGTAACCATAGTTACTGCTCAGCTGATTTTTTCACCTGTGCACTGGTTCAGCTATAATGAAAACCTGGCATGTTGGGGGTACTTGAGGACCGCGGTAAGAAAGACTGATCTAATGGGTTACTAAACATACATGAAAATAGCAGCTAGATACTTTTAATAAAGAACTGTTCTTCTTTAACCTTATGTGCAAAGTTTTCAGTTTGCTATTTTATAGTTTTAATCTAAAGCATCACAATAACTTTGTGCATACAACATGCTACTTTGAATAATTCAGTTATTAACTAAAATGAGGAAAGATCGTTGCTCAGATTGTAGAATTCCAAAGATTTTGGCTTTGAAAAGGAAAATAACAGCGATGTATATCTTATATTTATGTTAAAGGGACATTTTACTACACTAGAAGGTTACTACTCACCATGATATTGTTTATCCTCCTGTGCCTGCAGCTGTTTTCAAAGGCTGTTATTCTCTTATTTAACCCCCTCACAAATTATCAGTTAGTGAAGCTCCGCTTCTTCACACTGGCCGCCGCCATCTTGGAGCTTATATTTGTTATGTAACTTTTAAAGTGTGCAAAAAACTGCAAAAATGTAACTCTTCTGCCTATCTAATATGCGAGCTAAACTAAAGTGCATGGTACATCTGTCAAAAAGCCAGTAACAACACTGTGCACTGTTTCTATCACAGGATGCAACAATACGCGAGCTACAAAATGGCGGCGCCCAGTATAAAATGCAAAGCTTTACCAACTGGCTTCTGTAATGGGTGAAATAAGAACAGTTTTAGAGAGAGCTACAGGAGGAAAAAAAAATAGCATGGCGAGTAGTAATCATCCTACTGTAGTTGTACCCAGCTGCTTAATGTCCCTTTAAATTATTTATTCTGTTTATTGGACAGAAACCAAGGCCGTAAAAGTTAATTAGATTCACTAATGAGAACACAGAGCAAAACCCACTCTCCTCAATTCAGAATCAGTATAAAATGAAGCACTTGTATTACACTGTAAGTGATGTCTCTGTAACGGCAAACATCTTTAATAAAAATGAGTCTTAATATTTCTGTGGCACTGGGCAATCTTCACATTCCACAGAAGTGGAAACTGTAGTTTGTAGATCTGCAGCTCAGTCTGTTCTCCCCATCTTTGCAATAAGCTCATCACAGATCTTTGTCAGCTCTTCTATCTCTTGGTTCTATAAAAGAAAATGAAAGAAACATGACGACATACAAAAGCATTTTTTGTTTTGTTTTAGGGAAAAAGAGGGCTCTTGAAGCTAAAAGTTACAATATTGTACACATTTATTTCAAGTCAAATCAGTTAAAATATCAATCACAGCTCTTACAACTCCAATATATAGCAAGACTAATTCCTATGCGGGATGTCTCCCACCACAAAAACAGAATTTATGTTTACCTGATAAATTACTTTCTCCAACGGTGTGTCCGGTCCACGGCGTCATCCTTACTTGTGGGATATTCTCTTCCCCAACAGGAAATGGCAAAGAGCCCAGCAAAGCTGGTCACATGATCCCTCCTAGGCTCCGCCTACCCCAGTCATTCGACCGACGTTAAGGAGGAATATTTGCATAGGAGAAACCATATGGTACCGTGGTGACTGTAGTTAAAGAAAATAAATTATCAGACCTGATTAAAAAAACCAGGGCGGGCCGTGGGCCGGACACACCGTTGGAGAAAGTAATTTATCAGGTAAACATAAATTCTGTTTTCTCCAACATAGGTGTGTCCGGTCCACGGCGTCATCCTTACTTGTGGGAACCAATACCAAAGCTTTAGGACACGGATGAAGGGAGGGAGCAATCAGGTCACCTAAATGGAAGGCACCACGGCTTGCAAAACCTTTCTCCCAAAAATAGCCTCAGAAGAAGCAAAAGTATCAAACTTGTAAAATTTGGTAAAAGTGTGCAGTGAAGACCAAGTCGCTGCCCTACATATCTGATCAACAGAAGCCTCGTTCTTGAAGGCCCATGTGGAAGCCACAGCCCTAGTGGAATGAGCTGTGATTCTTTCGGGAGGCTGCCGTCCGGCAGTCTCGTAAGCCAATCTGATGATGCTTTTAATCCAAAAAGAGAGAGAGGTAGAAGTTGCTTTTTGACCTCTCCTTTTACCAGAATAAACAACAAACAAGGAAGATGTTTGTCTAAAATCCTTTGTAGCATCTAAATAGAATTTTAGAGCGCGAACAACATCCAAATTGTGCAACAAACGTTCCTTCTTTGAAACTGGTTTCGGACACAGAGAAGGTACGATAATCTCCTGGTTAATGTTTTTGTTAGAAACAACTTTTGGAAGAAAACCAGGTTTAGTACGTAAAACCACCTTATCTGCATGGAACACCAGATAAGGAGGAGAACACTGCAGAGCAGATAATTCTGAAACTCTTCTAGCAGAAGAAATTGCAACTAAAAACAAAACCTTCCAAGATAATAACTTAATATCAACGGAATGCAAGGGTTCAAACGGAACCCCCTGAAGAACTGAAAGAACTAAATTGAGACTCCAAGGAGGAGTCAAAGGTTTGTAAACAGGCTTAATTCTAACCAGAGCCTGAACAAAGGCTTGAACATCTGGCACAGCAGCCAGTTTTTTGTGAAGTAACACCGACAAGGCAGAAATCTGTCCCTTCAGGGAACTTGCAGATAATCCTTTTTCCAATCCTTCTTGAAGGAAGGATAGAATCCTAGGAATCTTAACCTTGTCCCAAGAGAATCCTTTAGATTCACACCAACAGATATATTTTTTCCAAATTTTGTGGTAAATCTTTCTAGTTACAGGCTTTCTGGCCTGAACAAGAGTATCAATAACAGAATCTGAGAACCCTCGCTTCGATAAAATCAAGCGTTCAATCTCCAAGCAGTCAGCTGGAGTGAAACCAGATTCGGATGTTCGAACGGACCCTGAACAAGAAGGTCTCGTCTCAAAGGTAGCTTCCAAGGTGGAGCCGATGACATATTCACCAGATCTGCATACCAAGTCCTGCGTGGCCACGCAGGAGCTATCAAGATCACCGACGCCCTCTCCTGATTGATCCTGGCTACCAGCCTGGGGATGAGAGGAAACGGCGGGAACACATAAGCTAGTTTGAAGGTCCAAGGTGCTACTAGTGCATCCACTAGAGCCGCCTTGGGATCCCTGGATCTGGACCCGTAGCAAGGAACTTTGAAGTTCTGACGAGAGGCCATCAGATCCATGTCTGGAATGCCCCACAGCTGAGTGACTTGGGCAAAGATTTCCGGATGGAGTTCCCACTCCCCCGGATGCAATGTCTGACGACTCAGAAAATCCGCTTCCCAATTTTCCACTCCTGGGATGTGGATAGCAGACAGGTGGCAGGAGTGAGACTCCGCCCATAGAATGATTTTGGTCACTTCTTCCATCGCTAGGGAACTCCTTGTTCCCCCCTGATGGTTGATGTACGCAACAGATGTCATGTTGTCTGATTGAAACCGTATGAACTTGGCCCTCGCTAGCTGAGGCCAAGCCTTGAGAGCATTGAATATCGCTCTCAGTTCCAGAATATTTATCGGTAGAAGAGATTCTTCCCGAGACCAAAGACCCTGAGCTTTCAGGGATCCCCAGACCGCGCCCCAGCCCATCAGACTGGCGTCGGTCGTGACAATGGCCCACTCTGGTCTGCGGAATGTCATCCCTTGTGACAGGTTGTCCAGGGACAGCCACCAACGGAGTGAGTCCCTGGTCCTCTGATTTACTTGTATCTTCGGAGACAAGTCTGTATAGTCCCCATTCCACTGACTGAGCATGCACAGTTGTAATGGTCTTAGATGAATGCGCGCAAAAGGAACTATGTCCATTGCCGCTACCATCAACCCGATCACTTCCATGCACTGAGCTATGGAAGGAAGAGGAACGGAATGAAGTATCCGACAAGAGTCTAGAAGCTTTGTTTTTCTGGCCTCTGTCAGAAAAATCCTCATTTCTAAGGAGTCTATTATTGTTCCCAAGAAGGGAACCCTTGTTGACGGGGATAGAGAACTCTTTTCCACGTTCACTTTCCACCCGTGAGATCTGAGAAAGGCCAGGACAATGTCCGTGTGAGCCTTTGCTTGAGGAAGGGACGACGCTTGAATCAGAATGTCGTCCAAGTAAGGTACTACAGCAATGCCCCTTGGTCTTAGCACAGCTAGAAGGGACCCCAGTACCTTTGTGAAAATCCTTGGAGCAGTGGCTAATCCGAAAGGAAGCGCCACGAACTGGTAATGTTTGTCCAGGAATGCGAACCTTAGGAACCGATGATGTTCCTTGTGGATAGGAATATGTAGATACGCATCCTTTAAATCCACCGTGGTCATGAATTGACCTTCCTGGATGGAAGGAAGAATAGTTCGAATGGTTTCCATCTTGAACGATGGAACCTTGAGAAACTTGTTTAAGATCTTGAGATCTAAGATTGGTCTGAACGTTCCCTCTTTTTTGGGAACTATGAACAGATTGGAGTAGAACCCCATCCCTTGTTCTCTTAATGGAACAGGATGAATCACTCCCATTTTTAACAGGTCTTCTACACAATGTAAGAATGCCTGTCTTTTTATGTGGTCTGAAGACAACTGAGACCTGTGGAACCTCCCCCTTGGGGGAAGTCCCTTGAATTCCAGAAGATAACCTTGGTAGACTATTTCTAGCGCCCAAGGATCCAGAACATCTCTTGCCCAAGCCTGAGCGAAGAGAGAGAGTCTGCCCCCCACCAGATCCGGTCCCGGATCGGGGGCCAACATTTCATGCTGTCTTGGTAGCAGTGGCAGGTTTCTTGGCCTGCTTTCCCTTGTTCCAGCCTTGCATTGGTCTCCAAGCTGGCTTGGCTTGAGAAGTATTACCCTCTTGCTTAGAGGACGTAGCACCTTGGGCTGGTCCGTTTCTACGAAAGGGACGAAAATTAGGTTTATTTTTTGCCTTGAAAGGCCGATCCTGAGGAAGGGCGTGGCCCTTACCCCCAGTGATATCAGAGATAATCTCTTTCAAGTCAGGGCCAAACAGCGTTTTCCCCTTGAAAGGAATGTTAAGTAGCTTGTTCTTGGAAGACGCATCAGCCGACCAAGATTTCAACCAAAGCGCTCTGCGCGCCACAATAGCAAACCCAGAATTCTTAGCCGCTAACCTAGCCAATTGCAAAGTGGCGTCTAGGGTGAAAGAATTAGCCAATTTGAGAGCATTGATTCTGTCCATAATCTCCTCCAAAGGAGGAGAATCACTATCGACCGCTCTTATCAGATCATCGAACCAGAAACATGCGGCTGTAGCGACAGGGACAATGCATGAAATTGGTTGTAGAAGGTAACCTTGTTGAACAAACATCTTTTTAAGCAAACCTTCTAATTTTTTATCCATAGGATCTTTGAAAGCACAACTATCCTCTATGGGTATAGTGGTGCGTTTGTTTAAAGTGGAAACCGCTCCCTCGACCTTGGGGACTGTCTGCCATAAGTCCTTTCTGGGGTCGACCATAGGAAACAATTTTTTAAATATGGGGGGAGGGACGAAAGGAATACCGGGCCTTTCCCATTCTTTATTAACAATGTCCGCCACCCGCTTGGGTATAGGAAAAGCTTCTGGGAGCCCCGGCACCTCTAGGAACTTGTCCATTTTACAAAGTTTCTCTGGGATGACCAACTTGTCACAATCATCCAGAGTGGATAGTACCTCCTTAAGCAGAATGCGGAGATGTTCCAACTTAAATTTAAATGCAATCATATCAGGTTCAGCCTGTTGAGAAATGTTCCCTGAATCAGTAATTTCTCCCTCAGACAAAACCTCCCTGGCCCCATCAGACTGGGTTAGGGGCCCTTCAGAAATATTATTATCAGCGTCGTCATGCTCTTCAGTATCTAAAACAGAGCAGCCGCGCTTACGCTGATAAGTGTTCATTTTGGCTAAAATGTTTTTGACAGAATTATCCATTACAGCCGTTAATTGTTGCATAGTAAGGAGTATTGGCGCGCTAGATGTACTAGGGGCCTCCTGAGTGGGCAAGACTCGTGTAGACGAAGGAGGGAATGATGCAGTACCATGCTTACTCCCCTCACTTGAGGAATCATCTTGGGCATCATTATCATTATCACATAAATCACATTTATTTAAATGAATAGGAATTCTGGCTTCCCCACATTCAGAACACAGTCTATCTGGTAGTTCAGACATGTTAAACAGGCATAAACTTGATAACAAAGTACAAAAAACGTTTTAAAATAAAACCGTTACTGTCACTTTAAATTTTAAACTGAACACACTTTATTACTGCAATTGCGAAAAAACATGAAGGAATTGTTCAAAATTCACCAAATTTTCACCACAGTGTCTTAAAGCCTTAAAAGTATTGCACACCAAATTTGGAAGCTTTAACCCTTAAAATAACGGAACCGGAGCCGTTTTGAACTTTAACCCCTTTACAGTCCCTGGTATCAGCTTTGCTGAGACCCAACCAAGCCCAAAGGGGAATACGATACCCAAATGACGCCTTCAGAAAGTCTTTTCTAAGTATCAGAGCTCCTCTCACATGCCTCTCAAAAACAAGTGCGCCACACCGGCGCGAAAATGAGGCTCTGCTTATGCTTTGGGAAAGCCCCTAAAGAATAAGGTGTCTAAAACAGTGCCTGCCGATATTATTATATCAAAATACCCAGATAAAATGATTCCTCAAGGCTAAATATGTGTTAATAATGAATCGATTTAGCCCAGAAAAAGTCTACAGTTTTAATAAGCCCTTGTGAAGCCCTTATTTACGATCGTAATAAACATGGCTTACCGGATCCCATAGGGAAAATGACAGCTTCCAGCATTACATCGTCTTGTTAGAATGTGTCATACCTCAAGCAGCAAGAGACTGCACACTGTTCCCCCAACTGAAGTTAATTGCTCTCAACAGTCCTGTGTGGAACAGCCATGGATTTTAGTGACGGTTGCTAAAATCATTTTCCTCATACAAACAGAAATCTTCATCTCTTTTCTGTTTCTGAGTAAATAGTACATACCAGCACTATTTCAAAATAACAAACTCTTGATTGAATAATAAAAACTACAGTTAAACACTAAAAAACTCTAAGCCATCTCCGTGGAGATGTTGCCTGTACAACGGCAAAGAGAATGACTGGGGTAGGCGGAGCCTAGGAGGGATCATGTGACCAGCTTTGCTGGGCTCTTTGCCATTTCCTGTTGGGGAAGAGAATATCCCACAAGTAAGGATGACGCCGTGGACCGGACACACCTATGTTGGAGAAACACCACCTTTTTGAATATAAAATGGGCCACTTAAAATTCTTATAAAAAGTTCTTCAAAATCATTAAAACAACTTAAAGATAGCCAGCACCTTTTATCAGTTTCATGTGCTGATATGTAGTAGTATACCTCAGACGGAACAGTCCGTGGCTCACAGTTTACCTCACCAAGGATATACTGAAGGCTGACACAGTATCCGGTCCTGGCCATTGAAACAGAGTAGAGGTCGGAAGGAAGGAAGGAAAGACCGGGATATCAGCGGACTCTGTAAGGTAATCTGTGTGAGCCAGACTGTTTGTAAACATTCTAAAACTAACTAAATTAGTAAGGGCTTATATATGAGTATAGACAGAGTACAACTTTTGCATCTTAGGCTATTTAAGCTTTCAAGTTTATTTTTATTTGAGCATAGTGGTGTGGGTATATCAGGATTTCAAAAAGGGAGAGAGGAAAAAAAAAAGAGGAGAGGGGGTAATGCGGGAAGAGTAAGAACAAATAACATATGGTTAGGTGATCACAATAGCTGGTATATAGAGGTGCTTTTTTGGGGGAAGAGCCCTATTCCACGTCTTGCCTCGTTTCATGTGTTTCTAGTTTACTTTGTTTAAGATATGAAAATCTTTCAAGTTGCAAAAAGATGCTTACTTGGGAATGACAATCATGAGATTTCCATCTCAGTGGAACGAGCATTTTAGCTCCATTTAACACAACTGTTTTGATCTGTCTTGCACTTTCGGCAGTGAGTGAAAAATTAAAATGTCTGGAGAAAAAGGTACAGATGTGTCAAAGATCTCCACCAGTTTTGGTATGTCAGCTGTCCAGAAAGAATTTAAACACTGACAATTCCACCATATGTGCAAAGTATCTGTTATATTGTTTTTAATTTAAATTTTATTGTAAAGAAGAATAAGGAATGTATGTTTCAGTTTGGGTGTACAAATTATATTGCCAGATTTTTTGGAACTAGAATAGCCTTTTGGATGGGGCTATACATGATATTCTACAAGGCAGATTTTCTCTATAAAAGGCCTAACAATACTATTCCCATAGGACAGGCTTCCTTAGCTATGCTCCTTCTTGACAGAGCACCTCTTTCTTATGCAGTTTGAATTGCTATATTTAATAACCTATGAAGGGAATATCTTCCTTGTATGAACCACATTGTGGTAAGAGTAATATTTACTCAATACCTTTAATCTATTCACACTCTATAACCTCTTTAGCTAGCCTTTTTTATTCTAAAACTATGTATCCCTTCTCTTGCACAATTGCTATTATTACTGAATTTCAGACTTTTAACTTTGCAGCAACCACTTCTCTTCATCATTCTCAGTCCTTGACTGCCTATCACTCCAAAATTACATCAACGACACTAATAAACATCCTCAAGCATGTTTGGCTGCAAACATAAAGAAACCATTTATTTCCGTCAATGCTCAGATCAACCACCTTCTTTTAACCTGGCCAACCATCAAAATAGAGATACTTTGTGTCTGGATACAGATTATCATTTTAAACCATTATCATACATACATACACACCAGCCACTTTATTAGGTACACCTGTTCAATTGCTTGGTAACACAAATTACTAATCAGCCAAATCACATGGCAGCAACTCAATGCATTTAGGCATCTAGACTTACTGAAGTTCAAACCGGGCATCAGATTGGGGAAGAAAGGGGATTTAAGTGTCTTTGAACGTGGCATGATTGTTGGTGCCAGACGGGCTGGTTTGAGTATTTAAAAAACTGCTGATCTACTGGGATTTTCACGCACAACCATCTCTAGGGTTTACAGAGAATGGTCTGAAAAAGAGAAAACATCCAGTGAGCGGCAGTTGTAACATAGTAAATGAGGTTAAAAACAGACCGAAGTCCATCGAGTTCAACCTATACAAATATACTTAAAAAAAGATCCAGTTAAGCTTTATGTGACCCATTTAATACAAGCAATCATATCCATGAATTCTGTTTCTGGCCAGAAATGTATCCAATCCATTTTTAAATGTATCTAAGGTATTGGCATTCACTACCTCCTTTGGTAATGAGCTCCACAATGTTATTGCTCTTACAGTGAAAAAATTGTGACCTCTTGTCACAAACAATTTTCTTGGAATAAACAGAGCTTCTGCCATCTCTGTATATGGGCCTTGAATATATTTATAATCATGTCACCTCTCAAGCGCCTTTTTCTAGAGAAAACAGACCCAGTTTGGCTAACCTCTCCTCATACCTTAAATTCTCTATTGCTCTTATTAGCTTTGTGGCCCTTCTCTGAACGTTTTCTAGGTCTGCAGTGTCTTATTTGAGATCGGTCCCCAGAACTACACTCCATACTCAAGGTGAGGTATTACCCGGGATTTATATAGTGACAGAATAATGCTTTCTTCCCTCAAATCAATGCCTCTTAATACATGCTAGTATTTTATTAGCCTTAGAAGCCGCTGCTCTACATTGTGCACCCATCTTTAGCTTGTTATCTATTATTACTCCCAAATCCCTTTTCTCCTCTGTTTGGCTAAGTATTGTCCAATTTAAATAGCACATTGCCTGCTTATTTTTACTTCCAAAATGTAGAACCTTGCATTTTCCCGTATTAAATCTTATTTTCCATTTACCTGCCAATTCGTCTAATTTTTGCAGATCCGCTTGTAACGAAAGTTCATCCTGCTCTGACCTAATGACCTTACATAACTTTGTATCATCTGCAAAAATAAAGATGTTGCTATTTAGTCCTTGCTCAAAGTCATTAATCATTTTTTTTTTAAAAGAACCGGGCCCAGTACTGATCCCTGGGGGAATCACCGATTACCTTTGTCCAATTTGAGTATGATCCATTTACTACTACTACTCGTTGCTCCCTATCTTTTATACAGTTACTTATCCATGAGCTAACATTTTCAGCTATTCCCAGTCCCTTAATTTTGAACATTAATGTCTCATGTGCCACTGTATCAAACGTGTGGACGAAAATTCCTTGTTGATGTCAGAGGAGAATGGGCAGACTGGTTTGAGATGATAGAAAAGCAACAGTAACTCAAATAAACACTTATTACAACCAAGGTATGCAGAATACAATCTCTAAACGCACAACACGTTGAACCTTGAAGCAGATGGGCTACAGCAGCAGCAGCAGCAGCAGACCACACCGGGTGCCACTCCCGTCATTAAGAACAGGAAACTAAGGCTACAAGTTGCAAAGGCTCACGAAAATTGGACGATAGAAGATTGGAAAAACGTTGCCTGGTCTGATGAGTCTCGATTTCAGCTGCGACATTCACATGATAGGGTCAGAATTTGGCGTAGACAACATGAAAGCATTAGTACCAATTGAGCATCGTTTAAACGCGACGGCCTATATGATTATTGTTGCTGACCATGTCCATCCCTTTAGGACTACAGTGTACCCATCTTCTGATGGCTACTTCCAGCAGGATAATGCGCCATGTCACAAAGCTCAAATCATCCCACACTGGTTTCTTGAACATGACAATGAGTACACTGCACTCAAATAGCCTCCACAGTCACTAGACCTCAATCAAATAGAGCATCTTTGGGATGTGGTGAAATGGGAGATATGCATCATGAATGTGAAGCTGAAAAATCTGCAGCAACTGCATGAAGGTATAATGTCAATATGAATCAAATGTTTCCAACACCTTATTGAATATATGCCACAAAGAATTAAGGCAGTTTGTGGCAGTTTATATTTTGAATACACACTTGAGATGTGTCCGACACAGTAAAGGTATTATCAAAAAACTAGTGAAGAATACAAACACTACCATTATAAGATCCCGAGGTGTCAGTCAGACACCATACAGCAGTCTACAAAATGGCTCTGAAGGCTTCATAGATATGTAACTTAATGTCAGTCTTTAAAAATGGTTTTAGACAATCTAAAACAAGTTTTCCAGGCCTTCTCCCAATTAGTTAGCTCTTAGCCCATGTTAGGGAATCCTCATGTTACAAGTAGGCTATAGAGTCTAGTGTATTCAAATAGAAACCGGTTTGGTAGTAGAGAAGTGGCTGGATAGAAATGTCCAGGGGATACAAATTTGTCTGATAAGTACAAATGAGAAACTAAGGTCAGTCCCCAGGATCTCAATTGAACAGCATGTGAGTCTGGAAGACCCTGATGTAAACCCAAAACTGAATAAATAGGAGAGGGGTGAGGCAATATTTCAGAGTAGTGTCTTAATGCTCTCCAAGACTCTTAAGTTCTTAAGAACAATTTTATGACAAATACGTAGATCCCCCATTTGTACATTGGTAGCCAAGGTAAATCATTAAGTACCACACTCAATGGAAGGGAAGCCTGTTCTACTCATTTCCACCCCTGAACTTCTACTACGCCACCCCATGCAAAGATGTATTAACCGGTTTAAGCCTGTTTAACATGTCTGTACCTTCAGATAGATCATGTTCTGTATGTATGGAAGCCAATGTGCTCCCCCTTCAAATATATGTGATAATTGTGCCATGGCGTCCAAACAAAGTAAGGACAGTACTGTCACAATTAGGATGATTCCTCAGATGAAGGAAGTAGGGATAGTTCTACATCCTCTCCTTCTGTGTCTATACCAGTTATGCCCGCGCAGGCGACCCCTAGTACTTCTAGCGCGCCAATGCTTGTTAATATGCAACAATTGACGGCAGAAATGGATAACTCCATAGCTAATATTTTATCCAAAATGCCAGCATTTCAGAGAAAGCGCGATTGCTCAGTTTTAAACACTGTAGAGCAGTAGGGCGCTGATGATAATTTATCTGTCATACCCTCACACCAGTCTGAAGTGGCAGTGAGGGAGGGTTTGTCAGATGGAGAAATTTCTGATACAGGAAGAATTTCTCAGCAGGCAGAATCTGATGTTGTGACATTTAAATTTAAATTAGAGCATCTCCGCGCATTACTTAAGGAGGTGCTATCTACTCTGGATGATTGTGACAATCTGGTCATCCCAGAAAAATTGTGCAAAATGGACAAGTTCCTAGAGGTCCCGGTGCACCCTGATGCCTTTCCGATACCTAAAAGGGTGGCGGACATAGTGAATAAAGAGTGGGAGAAGCCAGGCATACCTTTTGTCCCTCCTCCTATATTTAAGAAATTGTTCCCCATGGTCGACCCCAGGAAGGACACATGGCAAACAGTCCCTAAGGTCGAGGGGGGGGTTTCTACACTAGCCAAACGCACGACCATTCCCATTGAGGACAATTGTGCTTTCAAAGATCCTATGGATAAAAAATTGGAGGGTTTGCTTAAAAAGATTTTTGTACAGCAAGATTACCTCCTTCAACCTATTTCGTGCATTATTCCTGTCACTACAGCGGCGTGGTTCTGGTTCGAGGAACTGGGAAAGTCGCTCAGTAGGGAGACTCCGTATGAGGAGGTCATGGATAGAATTCACGCACTTAAGTTAGCTAATTCCTTTATTTTAGACGCCGCTTTGCAGTTAGCGAGATTAGCGGTGAAAAATTCAGGGTTTGCAATTGTGGCGCGTAGAGCGCTCTGGCTAAAGTCTTGGTCGGCAGATGTTTCTTCCAAGACAAAATTGCTTAATATCCCTTTCAAAGGTAAGACTCTTTTTGGGCCAGAATTGAAAGAAATTATTTCAGACATCTCTTTAAGTGCCTAGAGGGCTCAGAGTTTATAAATTTCCTACCTTTCCTGTGACTGATGTAGATTTTATTAAGGACTGGAATGCTATTCTCACAGATTGCTCTATCAGGCTGATTACCGTGCTGATTGCTTACAAGAAACAACAGTTGGAACAACTTAAATCTGAGATTACTGATTTACAAGTGGACTTAAATTTATTCATCAATCAAAAAAGATTACAAAAAACTTGATGATGTCCTGGGAGATTCAGTGACTGCTATTAAAGGGGACATTGACACCATTAAAATAAGAAAGTTTGACCGAGATCAGTCAGATTATAAGAACAATAGTGTATATGTGTGGCCACACAATCGGAGAAAGAATAAGGCAAAGCGCCATA
This sequence comes from Bombina bombina, assembly GCF_027579735.1. Taxonomy (NCBI): domain Eukaryota; kingdom Metazoa; phylum Chordata; class Amphibia; order Anura; family Bombinatoridae; genus Bombina; species Bombina bombina. The sequence goes on from NC_069504.1 coordinate 778,440,389, forward strand.
AAAAGAAAAATGTTAAAAGTGGCAGCAAACATGTTTCCTTTTCTATTTCAGATTCTGAGTTTTCCTCAACAGACGAGGAAGATTTGCTTCCTACCATACTCAATCAAGCACAAGAAGATCTGGTACAACCATTAGGAGCAGAAGAGGTAACTCCAAAGCAGGTCAGCCATAAGCAAAATGTTTTGACTGAAGTTCGAGAGTGTGTTTCTAATACAAGTGCAGCAATTTCAGATATAGCAGTTAGAAAAGTAGTATTGGGCACACAGGGAACAGATGTAGTCCAGGGAAACAATCAGAACCAAGGTAAACAGGTTTTTCACCAGGACAGGAAAGAACAGGGAATAGGAGTCGAAAAAGGAAAAGGAGAGGCAAGCGCCCAGCCAAAAAGATATGGGTTGAGAGCAGTGAAGACAAAGAACAAGTACAAAATTTAACAGTTGTAAATCTAACTACAGAAAGTTTTGAAAAAGAAGAAATGGAAGTATCAATCTTCTAGATACTGTTATAGATCTAAATTGTTTTATACGTAAGCTAACACTAAAGAAATATTTTGCCACCAATAAAGATACTCATTTTGAAGAATTACAAGAATTCTCACCTTTGAGCCTGGGTACCATGTGTGACATTAATTTTGATGAGGCCAGTGACTTCATGTCTCTTTTAGAATTAGAAATGGAGACTTACAAGGACAACTTTGGTTTAACCAGAGAGGGTCTGAGTTTCAAACCTCCCTCAGTGTTCTACCCGACTAAATCAAGGGGTAGTGTTTTAGAGGCTTTCCACCACCGGGTAGAGACAGACGTTAGGTGTTTATCTAATTCAGTATCTGTTGAAAAAGTTCAATCCAATCTCTCCTTTAAGCAACGTGAGGCCATCAAAAAGCTTAGGGGCAAAAAATCTGTCGTCTACAGACAAGCCGATAAAGGAGGTAACATTGTGGTGATGTGGAAGGCTGAGTACTTGAAAGAAGCTAAAAGACAGCTTGAGGACACAGAGGTATATTGCAGACTTGATGGTAATCAACCAGGAGTTTTCCAGGGACTTGTGTATCATATTTTAGATGATGGTAGAGAGGAGGGTTTCATCAATGAGTCCACCTTTGACTTTTTGTATGTTGTGGAACCAATTGTTCCAATTTTCACCACCTTCCGAAGATACACAAGTCCCTGCAAAACATTAAAGGTAGGCCCGTAGTATCTGGGATAGGGTCGCTTTTGGAGAGGCTATCTACTTGGGTTGACTCATTGTTACAACCCATACTAAAACTACTTCCCAGCTACATACGGGATACCAAGCACCTCTTGAGGTTGTTGGACGATGAAATCTGGTCAGAGAGTTTTCTGTGGATTACAGTGGACGTTGTGGGATTGTATTCAACAATCCCACACGACAAAGGCCTAATAGCAATTCGCTTCTTTCCCTTTCTGTTTAATGGAGAGTACTATCTCCAGAGGCGTGGGACAGCCATGGGGGCAAAATTTGCCCGATCTTACGCCAACCTTTATATGGGTTGGTGGGAGCTGTCCCACGTCTATGGAGATGGGAATCGTTTTAAAGATTGTATCTATTTTTTCAGGAGGTATATAGACGATTTGGTCTTTATATGGAAGGGCACAACTTCACAGATAGAAGATTTTGTAAATTTTCTCAATGATAACTCAGTTGGTCTACAATTCACCCATGAATTTGATTCCAAGGAAATAGCGTATTTGGATGTGTTACTTAAAGGCAATTGTGATGATAATAAAATAGAGAGCGAGCTTTATCGTAAGCCGCTTCAATCTAACACAATTTTACATGCTAAAAGTGCACATCCAAAGCACACTGGTTTTGGAATCATCAAGGGTGAGTTCATCAGAATCAAGCGTAATTGCTCAGAACAAAGCAGTTTTCTGAAAGAGAGCATTAGGCTTAAGGACAGATTCCTACAGAGGGGTTATAATCGCTCTGCTATAGATAGTGCTTTTCATCAAGTACTCCAAATAGACAGAAAAACATAATTTATGTAAGAACTTACCTGATAAATTCATTTCTTTCATATTAGCAAGAGTCCATGAGCTAGTGACGTATGGGATATACATTCCTACCAGGAGGGGCAAAGTTTCACAAACCTTAAAATGCCTATAAATACACCCCTCACCACACCCACAATTCAGTTTAACGAATATCCAAGAAGTGGGGTGATGAGATAAAAGTGCAAAAGCATATAAAATAAGGAATTGGAATAATTGTGCTTTATACAAAAAAATCATAACCACCACAAAAAAGGGCGGGCCTCATGGACTCTTGCTAATATAAAAGAAATGAATTTATCAGGTAAGTTCTTACATAAATTATGTTTTCTTTCATGTAATTAGCAAGAGTCCATGAGCTAGTGACGTATGGGATAATGACTATCCAAGATGTGGATCTTTCCACGCAAGAGTCACTAGAGAGGGAGGGATAAAATAAAGACAGCCAATTCCTGCTGAAAATAATCCACACCCAAAATAAAGTTTAATGAAAAACATAAACAGAAGATTCAAACTGAAACCGCTGCCTGAAGTACTTTTCTACCAAAAACTGCTTCAGAAGAAGAAAATACATCAAAATGGTAGAATTTAGTAAAAGTATGCAAAGAGGACCAAGTTGCTGCTTTGCAAATCTGATCAACCGAAGCTTCATTCCTAAACGCCCAGGAAGTAGAAACTGACCTAGTAGAATGAGCTGTAATCCTTTGAGGCGGAGTTTTACCCGACTCGACATAGGCATGATGAATTAAAGATTTCAACCAAGATGCCAAAGAAATGGCAGAAGCTTTCTGGCCTTTTCTAGAACCGGAAAAGATAACAAATAGACTAGAAGTCTTTCGGAAAGACTTAGTAGCTTCAACATAATATTTCAAAGCTCTAACAACATCCAAAGAATGCAACAATTTCTCCTTAGAATTCTTAGGATTAGGACATAATGAGGGAACCACAATTTCTCTACTAATGTTGTTGGAATTCACAACCTTAGGTAAAAATTCAAAAGAAGTTCGCAACACCGCCTTATCCTGATGAAAAATCAGAAAAGGAGACTCACAAGAAAGAGCGGATAATTCAGAGACTCTTCTGGCAGAAGAGATCGCCAAAAGGAACAAAACTTTCCAAGAAAGTAATTTAATGTCCAATGAATGCATGGGTTCAAAAGGAGGAGCTTGAAGAGCCCCCAGAACCAAATTCAAACTCCAAGGAGGAGAAATTGACTTAATGACAGGTTTTATACGAACCAAAGCTTGTACAAAACAATGAATATCAGGAAGATTAGCAATCTTTCTGTGAAAAAGAACAGAAAGAGCAGAGATTTGTCCTTTCAAAGAACTTGCGGATAAACCTTTATCTAAACCATCCTGAAGAAACTGTAAAATTCTCGAATTCTAAAAGAATGCCAAGAAAAATGATGAGAAAGACACCAAGAAATATAAGTCTTCCAGACTCTATAATATATCTCTCTAGATACAGATTTACGAGCCTGTAACATAGTATTAATCACAGAGTCAGAGAAACCTCTTTGACCAAGAATCAAGCGTTCAATCTCCATACCTTTAAATTTAAGGATTTGAGATCCTGATGGAAAAAAGGACCTTGCGACAGAAGGTCTGGTCTTAGCGGAAGAGTCCACGAATGGCAAGAGGCCATCCGGACAAGATCCGCATACCAAAACCTGTGAGGCCATGCCGGAGCTACCAGCAGAACAAACGAGCATTCCTTCAGAATCTTGGAGATTACTCTTGGAAGAAGAACTAGAGGCGGAAAGATATAGGCAGGATGATACTTCCAAGGAAGTGATAATGCATCCACTGCTTCCGCCTGAGGATCCCGGGATCTGGACAGATACCTGGGAAGTTTCTTGTTTAGATGAGACGCCATCAGATCTATTTCTGGAAGCTCCCATATTTGAACAATCTGAAGAAATACCTCTGGGTGAAGAGACCATTCGCCCGGATGCAACGTTTGGCGACTGAGATAATCCGCTTCCCAATTGTCTATACCTGGGATATGAACCGCAGAGATTAGACAGGAGCTGGATTCCGCCCAAACCAGAATTCGATATACTTCTTTCATAGCCAGAGGACTGTGAGTCCCTCCTTGATGATTGATGTATGCCACAGTTGTGACATTGTCTGTCTGAAAACAAATGAACGATTCTCTCTTCAGAAGAGGCCAAAACTGAAGAGCTCTGAAAATTGCACAGAGTTCCAAAATATTGGTCGGTAATCTCACCTCCTGAGATTCCCAAACTCCTTGTGCTGTCAGAGATCCCCACACAGCTCCCCAACCTGTAAGACTTGCATCTGTTGAAATTACAGTCCAGGTCGGAAGAACAAAAGAAGCCCCCTGAATTAAACGATGGTGATCTGTCCACCACGTTAGAGAGTGTCGTACAATCGGTTTTAAAGATATTAATTGAGATATCTTTGTGTAATCCCTGCACCATTGATTCAGCATACAGAGCTGAAGAGGTCGCATGTGAAAACGAGCAAAGGGGATCGCGTCCGATGCAGCAGTCAACCAAAAAGTTGAAGCTGCAGCAACATCAGCCAATGATATAGCAGGTCTAAGAAGATTACCTGAACACAGATAAGCTTTTCTTAGAAAGGATTCAATTTTCCTATCTAAAGGATCCTTAAACGAAGTACCATCTGACGTAGGAATAGTAGTACGTTTAGCAAGGGTAGAAATAGCCCCATCAACTTTAGGGATTTTGTCCCAAAATTCTAATCTGTCAGACGGCACAGGATATAATTGCTTAAAACGTTTAGAAGGAGTAAATGAATTACCCAAATTATTCCATTCTCTGGAAATTACTTCAGAAATAGCACCAGGAACAGGAAAAACTTCTGGAATAACCACAGGAGATTTAAAGACCTTATCTAAACGTTTAGATATAGTATCAAGAGGACCAGAATCCTCAATTTCTAAAGCAATTAGTACTTCTTTAAGTAAAGAACGAATAAATTCCATTTTAAATAAATATGAAGATTTATCAGCATCAACCTCTGAGACAGAATCCTTTGAACCAGAAGAGTCATTAGAATCAGAATGATGATGTTCATTTAAAAATTCATCTGTATAAAGAGAAGTTTTAAAAGATTTTTTATGTTTACTAGAAGGAGGAATAACAGACATAGCCTTCTTGATGGATTCAGAAACAAAATCTCTTATGTTATCAGGAACATTCTGAACATTAGATGTTGATGGAACTGCAACAGGTAATGGTACATTACTAAAGGAAATATTATCTGCATTAACAAGTTTGTCATGACAATTAATACAAACAACAGCTGGAGGAACAGCTACCAAATGTTTACAGCAGATACATTTAGCTTTGGTAGTTCCAGCACCAGACAGCGATTTTCCAGAAGTATCTTCTGACTCAGATGCAACGTGAGACATCTTGCAATATGTAAGAGAAAAAACAACATATAAAGCAAAATTGATCAAATTCCTTAAATGACAGTTTCAGAAATGGGAAAAAATGCCAAAGAACAAGCTTCTAGCAACCAGAAGCAATGAAAAATGAGACTTAAATAATGTGGAGACAAAAGCGACGCCCATATTTTTTTAGCGCCAAATAAGACGCCCACATTATTTTGGCGCCTAAATGCTTTTGGCGCCAAAAAATGACGCCACATCCGGAACGCCGACATTTTTGGCGCAAAAGAACGTCAAAAAATGACGCAACTTCCGGCGACACGTATGACGCCGGAAACAGAAAAGATTTTTTGCGCCAAAAAAATCCGCGCCAAGAATGACGCAATAAAATGAAGCATTTTCAGCCCCCGCGAGCCTAACAGCCCACAGGGAAAAAAGTCAAATTTTTAAGGTAAGAAAAATATTTGATTCAAGTGCATTATCCCAAATATGAAACTGACTGTCTGAAAATAAGGAATGTTGAACATCCTGAGTCAAGGCAAATAAATGTTTGAATACATATATTTAGAACTTTAATAAAAAAGTGCCCAACCATAGCTTAGAGTGTCACAGAAAATAAGACTTACTTACCCCAGGACACTCATCTACATGTTTGTAGAAAGCCAAACCAGTACTGAAACGAAAATCAGCAGAGGTAATGGTATATATATATATAAGAGTATATCGTCGATCTGAAAAGGGAGGTAAGAGATGAATCTCTACGACCGATAACAGAGAACTTATGAAATAGACCCCGTAGAAGGAGATCATTGAATTCAAACAGGCAATACTCTCCTCACATCCCTCTGACATTCACTGCACGCTGAGAGGAAAACCGGGCTCCAACCTGCTGCGGAGCGCATATCAACGTAGAATCTAGCACAAACTTACTTCACCACCTCCATAGGAGGCAAAGTTTGTAAAACTGAATTGTGGGTGTGGTGAGGGGTGTATTTATAGGCATTTTAAGGTTTGGGAAACTTTGCCCCTCCTGGTAGGAATGTATATCCCATACGTCACTAGCTCATGGACTCTTGCTAATTACATGAAAGAAAGATCTACTGCAGGAAGTACCTAAAAACAAAAGGTGTCATGATAAGAGTAAACTCACTTTCGTGACTACATTTTCAAATCAGTATGAACAAGTCACAGGCATCATTAAAAAACATCTCCCCATTTTGAAGGGAGATAAGGATTTATATCATGTGATACTGAAGGGTTGTAACTTTGTACCAAAAAGGAACCGCAATTTGGGTAACTACCTTTCTCCTAGCATGGTCACAGAAAAGGCCACAGGCAGGAGTCATTGGCTTACCAGCATAGGCCACTACAAATGTGGTTTACACACGTGCAAAGCATGTGGCCATGCGTGGATAGCCAAACAGTTCCAATCATTTGTCACGCAGAGAGTGTATGACGTAACAGGTTACACTAACTGTAGGTCTAGTTATGTGGTGTACTTGGTGCAGTGCGTGGCTTGCCACATGCAATATGTAGGCATGACCACCAGGTAGGCCAGAGTAAGAATACGGGAGCATTTAAATGATATTACATCTGAGACTCCATGTTCTGCTCTTGCGGCCCATTTCATTGAGAGACATGGTGGTCATGTGGCCTCATTCAAATGGATGGTCATAGAAAAAGTTAGGAATCCAGTGAGAGGAGGCAATTTGGACCTGCTTTTGTCCAGAAGAGAATTTTTTTGGATTTTCAACTTAAATACCAGATTGCCTCAGGGTTTCAACACTGAGGCTGACATAATTAATGTTTGGAAATAGAATTTTGTGTCTTGTCATTTATAATTACATATCCTCACTATTCATTCTTCATGTTCATAAGTTTTACTCTTGTTAGTTTAAGTTTCATTTAATTTTTATATGAGTTAAATAATTGGTATCATTAAATAATCCAGGTAAGGAGATAGTGGTGAAACTTTCACTTAGAATATTTAAACATTCAGTGCATATTCGCTCCAGGTGTTTATTCTTTTAAAACTCACCTTTGGAAATTTAATGCCCCCTATAGCATTATTGTGGGCGCTCACATCATTTGCACTTAGGATAGACTATTGTATTATTTAGCTGTCTTTGCAGGAAGTCTGTGATTAATTTTCATTTTTTAAGTTACATAATAGTGTGAAATTTATTTATAGTAAAATCCCATATAAATTATAAATATGTGATTATAATTTAACACACAATGTAACCTTTGTTAATACTATATGAATGAAAGTACAGTCCTCATTAGTATAAGAGTATGGCTTTAACTTAATGCTTAGTTTACCTGTGTGTTTATTTGTATGTGAGGTCCCAATTCAAGACTTCAATGGTTAATATGATCAGAGGTGTGTAAGAGGTATCAGGTTACACTAATGATGGTTCACAGGTGTTTTCATACTAGCTAACATATGAGCCTATAAAAGGCAACAGTATATGGTACTATCTAAGTATCTGATGACGGCTTAGGCCGAAACGCGTCATACCAGACAGCTTATACTTGCAAGTATATTTTTTTATCTTTGCATTTCTGCTTGTTTAAATAAATGCTTTAGAAAAAAATATTTTTTCCTGTGCTCCATTTTCTTTCTTGACTTTTTGCATACCCTCACACCAGTCTGAAGTGGCAGTGAGGGAGGGTTTGTCAGATGGAGAAATTTCTGATACAGGAAGAATTTCTCAGCAGGCAAAACCTGATGTTGTGACATTTAAATTTAAATTAGAGCATCTCCGCGCATTACTTAAGGAGGTGCTATCTACTCTGGATGATTGTGACAATCTGGTCATCCCAGAAAAATTGTGCAAAATGGACAAGTTCCTAGAGGTCCCTGATGCCTTTCCGATACCTAAAAGGGTGGCGGACATAGTGAATAAGGAGTGGGAGAAGCCAGGCATACCTTTTGTCCCTCCTCCTATATTTAAGAAATTGTTCCCCATGGTCGACCCCAGGAAGGACACATGGCAAACAGTCCCTAAGGTCGAGGGGGCGGTTTCTACACTAGCCAAACGCATGACCATTCCCATTGAGGACAATTGTGCTTTCAAAGATCCTATGGATAAAAAATTGGAGGGTTTGCTTAAAAAGATTTTTGTACAGCAAGGTTACCTCCTTCAACCTATTTCGTGCATTATTCCTGTCACTACAGCGGCGTGGTTCTGGTTCGAGGAACTGGAAAAGTCGCTCAGTAGGGAGACTCCGTATGAGGAGGTCATGGATAGAATTCACGCACTTAAGTTAGCTAATTCCTTTATTTTAGACGCCGCTTTGCAGTTAGCGAGATTAGCGGCGAAAAATTCAGGGTTTGCAATTGTGGCGCGTAGAGCGCTCTGGCTAAAGTCTTGGTCGGCAGATGTTTCTTCCAAGACAAAATTGCTTAATATCCCTTTCAAAGGTAAGACTCTTTTTGGGCCAGAATTGAAAGAAATTATTTCAGACATCTCTGGGGGAAAGGGCCATGCCCTTCCACAAGATAGGCCTTTCAAGGCTAAGAATAAGTCCAATTTTCGTTCCTTTCGCAATTTCAGGAACAGACCGGCTTTCAACTCTGCAGCCTCTAGACAAGAGGGTAACGCTTCCCAGACTAAACCAGCTTGGAAACCAATGCAAGGCTGGAACAAGGGTAAACAGGCCAAGAAGCCTGCTGCTGCTACCAAAACAGCATGAAGGGGTAGCCCCCGATCCGGGACCGGATCTAGTAGGGGGCAGACTCTCTCTCTTTGCTCAGGCTTGGGCAAGAGATGTTCAGGATCCCTGGGCACTAGAAATAGTCTCTCAGGGTTATCTTCTAGAATTCAAGGAACTACCCCCAAGGGGAAGGTTCCACATGTCTCACTTATCTTCAAACCAAATAAAGAGACAGGCATTCTTACATTGTGTAGAAGACCTGTTAAAGATGGGAGTGATACACCCAGTTCCAACTGTGGAACAAGGTCAGGGGTTTTACTCAAATCTGTTTGTAGTTCCCAAAAAAGAGGGAACTTTCAGACCAATTCTGGATTTAAAAATTCTAAACAAATTCCTCAGAGTTCCATCGTTCAAAATGGAAACCATTCAAACAATTTTACCTACAATCCAGGAGGGTCAATATATGACTACTGTGGACTTAAAGGATGCATATCTAAATATTCCTATCCACAAAGATCATCATCAGTTCCTAAGGTTCGCCTTTCTGGACAAACATTATCAGTTCGTGGCTCTCCCATTCGGACTAGCCACTGCTCCCAGAATTTTCACAAAGGTGCTCGGGTCCCTTCTAGCGGTTCTAAGACCAAGGGGCATTGCAGTGGCACCTTATCTGGACGACATTCTAATTCAAGCGTCGTCTCTTTCCAAGGCAAAGGCTCATACAGACATTGTTCTAGCCTTTCTCAGATCTCACGGGTGGAAGGTGAACGTAGAAAAGAGTTCCCTGTCTCCGTCGACAAGAGTTCCCTTTTTGGGAACAATAATAGATTCTTTAGAAATTAAGATCTTCTTGACAGAAGTCAGAAAGTCAAAGCTTCTAAACGCTTGTCAAGTTCTTCACTCTATTCTGCAGCCTTCCATAGCTCAGTGCATGGAAGGAGTAGGGTTGATGGTTGCAGCAATGGACATAGTTCCTTTTGATCGGATTCATCTAAGACCATTACAACTGTGCATGCTCAAGCAGTGGAATGGGGACTATACAGACTTGTCTCCAAGGATTCAAGTAGACCAGATGACCAGAGACTCACTCCGTTGGTGGTTGTCCCAGGATCACCTGTCTCAGGGAATGAGTTTCCGCAGACCAGAGTGGGTCATTGTCACGACCGATGCCAGTCTATTAGGCTGGGGCGCGGTGTGGGATTCCCTGAAAGCTCAGGGTTTATGGTCTCGGGAAGAGTCTCTTCTCCCGATCAACATCCTGGAACTGAGAGCGATATTCAATGCTCTCCGGGCTTGGCCTCAACTAGCGAAGGCCGGATTCATAAGATTCCAGTCAGACAACATGACGACTGTAGCTTACATCAACCATCAGGGGGGAACAAGGAGTTCCTTGGCGATGAGAGAGGTATCCAAAATCATCAAATGGGCGGAGGATCACTCCTGCCACCTATCTGCAATCCACATCCCAGGAGTAGACAACTGGGAGGCGGATTATCTGAGTCGTCAGACTTTCCATCCGGGGGAGTGGGAACTCCACCCGGAGGTGTTTGCCCAGTTGACTCAATTATGGGGCATTCCAGACATGGATCTGATGGCGTCTCGTCAGAACTTCAAGGTTCCTTGCTACGGGTCCAGATCCAGGGATCCCAAGGCGACTCTAGTGGATGCATTAGTGGCACCTTGGTCGTTCAACCTAGCTTATGCGTTTCCACCGTTCCCTCTCCTTCCCAGGCTTGTAGCCATGATCAAACAGGAGAAGGCCTCGGTGATTCTGATAGCTCCTGCGTGGCCGTGCAGGACTTGGTATGCAGACCTGGTGAATATGTCATCGGCTCCACCATGGAAGCTACCTTTGAGACAGGATCTTCTAGTACAAGGTCCATTCGAACATCCAAATCTAGTTTCTCTGCAGCTGACTGCTTGGAAATTGAACGTTTGATTTTATCCAAGCGTGGGTTTTCAGATTCAGTGATAGATACTCTGGTCCAAGCCAGAAAACCTGTGACTAGAAAGATTTACCATAAAATATGGAAAAGATATATCTGTTGGTGTGAAACCAAGGGATTCTCCTGGAGTAACATTACAATTCCTAAGATACTCTCCTTTCTCCAAGAAGGTTTGGATAAGGGATTGTCAGCGAGTTCTCTAAAAGGACAGATTTCTGCTTTATCTGTCTTGTTGCATAAACGACTAGCAGCTGTGCCAGATGTACAAGCTTTTGTACAGGCTTTGGTCAGAATCAAGCCTGTTTACAGACCCTTGACTCCTCCTTGGAGTCTAAATTTAGTTCTGTCAATTCTTCAAGGGGTTCCGTTTGAACCCTTACATTCCATAGATATCAAGTTACTATCTTGGAAAGTTCTGATTTTGGTTGCTATTTCTTCTGCAAGAAGAGTTTCGGAATTATCTGCTTTGCAGTGTAATACACCCTATCTGGTGTTCCATTCAGATAAGGTCGTTTTGCGTACTAAGTCTGGTTTTCTTCCGAAGGTTGTTTCCAACAGGAATATTAACCAGGAAATTGTTGTTCCTTCTCTGTGTCCGAATCCAGTTTCAAAGAAGGAACGTTTGTTACACAATTTAGATGTAGTTCGTGCTTTAAAGTTCTATTTAGAAGCAACTAAGGATTTTAGACAAACCTCATCTTTGTTTGTCGTTTACTCTGGTAAGAGGAGAGGACAAAAAGCTACGGCTACCTCTCTTTCTTTCTGGCTGAAAAGCATTATCCGATTGGCTTATGAGACTGCCGGACGGCAGCCTCCTGAACGAGTCACAGCTCACTCCACTAGAGCTGTGGCTTCCACATGGGCCTTCAAGAACAAGGCTTCTGTTGATCAGATATGTAAGGCAGCGACTTGGTCTTCTCTGCACACTTTTGCCAAATTTTACAAATTTGATACTTTTGCTTCTTCGGAGGCTGTTTTTTGGAGAAAGGTTTTGCAAGCCGTGGTGCCTTCTGTTTAGGTAACCTGATTTGCTCCCTCCCTTCATCCGTGTCCTAAAGCTTTGGTATTGGTTCCCACAAGTAATGGATGACGCCGTGGACCGGACACACCAATGTTGGAGAAAACAGAATTTATGCTTACCTGATAAATTACTTTCTCCAACGGTGTGTCCGGTCCACGGCCCGCCCTGGTTTTTCTAATCAGGTTTGAAAAATTTCTCTCTCTATTCACTACAGTCACCACGGCACCCTATAGTTTCTCCTTTTTTCTCCTAACCGTCGGTCGAATGACTGGGGGGCGGAGCCTGAGTAAGGGCTATATGGACAGCTTTTGCTGTGCTCTTTGCCATTTCCTGTTGGGGAAGAGAATATTCCCACAAGTAATGGATGACGCCGTGGACCGGACACACCGTTGGAGAAAGTAATTTATCAGGTAAGCATAAATTCTGTTTTCTAAGGTTGGAAACTAAGATCCTATAAGGGCACCTTTTTGTTTTCTAAAAGACGCCTGTTTCTGTATGCATATCCCTCTCAGAAATGCCTTTAGGAATGCCAAAAAAATTTGACTGGAGATCTGCGGATCCACATTAGTCAGAAGGTATTCAGAGATGGCAGATTGGATCAATTGTTTAAATTCCGGGTCAGACCATAGGTAGTTTGGCAATCTTCAGGAGAGATATAAGGATATTGTGGTATCTGAGCAAAGTGTAAAAACTATAGCGTTGTGGTCCGACCATGAGCAGAATTGGATCTGTGAATCGCGGATCTTATTCAGCGTCCAGAAAACTGTGAAAAAAAATAATCAAGCCTGCAATATGAGCTATGTGGCTTGGAGTAAAACGTAAAAAAATCCCTATTACTGGGATGAAGTGAGTGCCAAATATCAAACAGATTATACTGTGCAATTAGTTGCAATTTCCTGACAGTATTGATAGAGTAAGTATCTATGTCCTTCCCTACCTGAACTTTATCTATTTCGGGATCACAGATCATTTTAAAGTCGCCCCCCAAGGATAAGTGTTCCTACTTTAATACTATCTAATTTAGTAAGTAAATCTTTTAAAAAGTTGGGTTGGGATTTGTTTAGAGTATAGAGGTAAGCTAATATTAAAAAATACCCATTAAGCTTACAAACGGTAGATAAATGATTTTAATATGTATCAGTTTCAAGGTAGGTCTGCTCAACACCTAGACTTTTATAAAACAGGATAGCCACTCCTCTTGATTTCTTGGCAAATGATAAACATACATAGTTAGGGTATTCTAAAAACCTATAGGGATTGGACAAGACATTTGGCCAATAAGTTTCCTGTAAAAATATGACTGTTGCCTTAAGGGACTTCATGTAATTGGTCAGTAAAGTTCATCTGGTGGGGTAATTTAGACCCTTGGCATTCAGGGAGGCGAAGGTTAAGGTTTCCCGTGGGTCTAGCAATACACAACTATTTTGTCATTACATACCAGTCAATCTCATATCCGTAAATCCACATGCATGGTTTCATAGATTAAGCAGGTATGATAGCATCCACATCAATTTAAACAAAATTTAACAACTTTGTGAAAACTAAATTTATGCTTACCTGATAAATTTCTTTCCGGGCATGGAGAGTCCACTAAACCTTCTAATTACTAGTGGGATATTCACTCCTGGCCAGCAGGAGGAGGCAAAGAGCACCCCAGCAGAGATGTTAAGTGTCACTTCCCTTACCCATAACCCCCAGTCATTCGGCCGAAGGGAAACGGAAAAAGAAGACAACACAAAAGGTATAGAGGTGCCTGAGGACTAGACAAAAAAAACAAAAAAACAACTGCCGTCTTAATAAGGATGGGTTGTGGACTCTCTATGCCCGGAAATAAATAAATTTATCAGGTAAGCATAAATTTTGTTTTCTTTCCTATGGCATGGAGAGTCCACGAAACATTCTAATTACTAGTGGGAACCAATACCAAAGCTAGAGGACACAGAATGAATAATAGGGAGGGAGAACAAGAAAGACGGACCTTAACTGAAGGCACCACCGCTTGAAGAAGCCTCAGCTGAGGCAAAAGTATCAAATTTGCAGAATTTGGAAAAAGTATAGATGACCAAGTGGCCACCTTACAGATTTGCCCCACAGAAGCTTCATTTTTGAAAGCCCATGAAGATGAAACAGCTTAGAGGAATGTGGCTGCACTTCACTGACGAGGCCCACAGGAGGCCGAAACGATCGTCTGGGGTTGTCATGTTCCATGTTCAGAAGAGAATTGCCTGGTATTTCGGGGCTGGACTGACCTTACTTGGCGGGATCAGACTGATATATTACAGGAAAGTTTTCCTCTGTGAAAAACACACTGGTAAAAAAGAGGCTGCTCCTGGGTGGTAAATCGCCATAGAACTAGCTGACAAGCTGCTCGTTCCAGGTAGAGCGCTTCTCTCTTTGTATGCTCTCTATCTGATTTGCAGATAACCTTGACAGGTGGAACCTACCCCTGGGAGGACAAGATTTGAATCCTATTCTGTAACGGTGGGATACTATATCTATGGCCTAAGGATCTGGAACATTGCGTATCCAAGACTGCTTAAAAAAAAAGAAAGCCTGCCCCCCCCCCACACACTTGAACCACTGCAGGATCGGGGGGGCCCCTTCATGTTGATTTAGAATCAACGGAAGGCTTCTTAGCTTGCTTCCCCCTAGTCCAAGGCTGACTGGACCTCCAAAAAGACTTGGATTGATCTGACTTGGAAGAGGAAGACTTCTGTACCTTAAAGTTACGAAAGGAACGCAAATTAGAATTCTGGCAACCCTTAGGTCTATTCTTTTTATCCTGAGGTAGGAAAGAACTCTTTCCACCTGTAATTACAGAAAGAATTTCTGCCAGACCTGGTCCAAACAAGGTTTTACCCTTATAAGGCAGAGATAAAAGCTTGGACTTGGATGTAACATCTGCAGACCAAGATTTTAACCAGAGAGCTCTGCGAGCAAAAACAGTAAAACCAGAAATCTTAGTACCCAACCTAAGAACTTGCATGTTAGCATCACAAATAAAGGTACTGGCTAGCTTGAGAGCCTTGATCCCGTCTTGGATCTCCTCTATAGTAGTCTCTTCTAGGATAAGATTAGATAAATCATTGCACCAATAGGATGCTGCCCCTGCAACTGTAGCAATACTAGTAACAGGTTGCCACTGTAATCCCTGATAAATGTACATCTTCCTCAAAAAAGCCTCAAGCTTCTTACCCATGGGATCCTTGAAAGAACAACAATCTTTAATAACAATCTTTAATAGGAATAGTAGTTCTCTTAGCCAGAGTAGAGATAGCTCCCTCTACCTTGGGCACTGTGCTCCACAAGTCACGAATAGAGTCAGAAACAGGAAACATCTTTTTAAAAACCAGGGGATGGGGAAAAAAATCAATCCCTGGTTTATTCCATTCCTGAGTTATAATATCTGCCATACGGTCTGGAACTGGAAATACTTCCACAGATGAGGGTACATCATATACCCTATTAAGGTTTCTAGACCTGTTTGGATTCTCTGCAACAGATTCAGATTCTTCCAAAGTGGCAAGAACCTTTTTCAAAAGAACTCGGTGTTCTAACCTAAATCTGAAATTAATCTCCTCTGAAACTGCAGAATTAGTCACTACAGTATCAGAATCTGCCAATTCGCCCTCAGAAGCCACTGAAGAATCATCCTTATCAGATAATGAGACAAACTGACTAACGCAGCTTTAGCAGAGTCAGCCTTACTAACATCAATATGTTTATATTTCCTTTTTAGTTTACCAGAAATCTTTGGAAAAGCTGATAAAGCTGCAGAAACAGCAGAAGTAATCTGCACAGCAAAATCCCCAGGTAAAAAAAAACACCCCCAGGAGGTTGAGAGGAACCGCAGGGCACTGTATGTGAAGCTTGGGAAGCTTGAGGGGAAAGCTGAGGCGTAGCTAGGATAACACTATCCTGAGAGCCAGGAGGCTCAGGGTGAGACATCTTATGTTTAAACTTTAAAGGAATTATCAGCCTCCAAACACAATAAGCATTTTTCAAATGAATCAACTACAGTATTAGTGTCCACAATTGGGTATCAGTTCACAATTAACAAAAAATAAATAAATGCCAAATTAAGTTTATTTATAGGAAGCAATAAAACATAAATAAGCACTTATAACCCTCAGCTCTACTGAGGTCTTACCCCTCCAGAAGTTACAATCCTACTAGCACAGAAAACCGGACACACCCGGTAGCAAAAAAACATAATTTATGTAAGAACTTACCTGATAAATTCATTTTTCATATTGGCAAGAGTTCATGAGCTAGTGACGTATGGTATATACAATCCTACCAGGAGGGACAAAGTTTACCAAACCTCAAAATGCCTATAAATACACCCCTCACCACGCCCATAATTCAGTTTAATGAATAGCCAAGTAGTGGGGTGAAAAAGAAAGGAAAAATACCCAAGATGTGGAACTCCACACAAGAGTCACTAGAGAGGGAGGGATAAAATAATAACCATTTTCCGCTGAGAAAATTAAATCCACAACCAAAAAAAATAAGTTTTTTCTTATAAATGAAAGAAAAAAAACTTAAAACATAAGCAGAGGAATCAAACTGAAACAGCTGCCTGAAGAACTTTTCTACCAAAAACTGCTTCCGAAGAAGCAAATACATCAAAACTGTAGAATTTAGTAAATGTATGCAAAGACCAAGTTGCTGCTTTGCAAATCTGATCAACTGAAGCTTCATTCTTAAAAGCCCACAACGTGGAGACTGATCTAGTAGAATGAGCTGTAATTCTCTGAGGCGGGGCCTGACTCGACTCCAAATAAGCCTGATGAATCAAAAGCTTTAACCAAGATGCCAAGGAAATGGCAGAAGCCTTCTGACCTTTCCTAGAGCCAGAAAAGATAACAAATAGACTAAAAAAGTCTTCCTGAGGGGGCGGAGCCAACTGCCAAGGAAGCTGGACGCGTATATCATGAGCTCCTGCTCTATATAATAATTTTATAAGGTTATTCAGTATATTTTCCTAACTTCTATCTATCTCGTGGAGGCTTGAATTGGTTGTTATCTTTTGACTGCTGCTGAGGGAACTTTGCAGTGCTTAACATTGTGTCAATCGCATCTCTTTCTATCTGCCTTCTGCCGCGACCCTGAGCCCAAAAACATATGGCAGCGCTTTTTCTAACCCAACTAAAAGACCTACTATAAAGCCACAACAATGCTCTTTTGGATGCGGTGACTGAGGCATTTAAGCCTCTTATAGCTGACGCTTCTGATCTGTCTGCCCTAATTGTCGGCGAGGATAAGCAACATGAGGAGGATGCAGCGGATCCGCAACAGTCGCCATCTTTAACTCTACTGCCAAGGCACTACACGTGGCGCTATGACGAAGCGGACTGTGAGAGCCATGAAACTAAGGAGAAGTTGAGTCTCATTGGCATGATGCAGATCTCCCTTACAGATGCACCTCAAGGCGACTCAAAGGAATCGCTGCTCACAATTATCCCCCAATCTGTCCAGAGGTTGATTTGGGTACGTGGTTCGTGTAGGATCCCCGTGCAGCAACTAGCCTACCTACATATCTCTGGGAAGCAGATGGCAGGCTACTCCAGGCAAGATTTTGGGGACATTCAGACCTCGTTCCCAACTCTACCTACAGTTCAGAGGCACATGAACTTTATAGTCGGCGAACATGCTTGGATTGCAAAGCAAGTTGATATCAAGCTGGGTATCGGTTAGCCGACTCCCGACAACCACCCTGAGGACATTTTCTCTCTGGACATTTCTTGGGTTGGATCCCTATGGTAATATAACCCTGGACATGGCTATTCTGCTTCTCTTAAGGATACAAAGTTGTGCCTTGCACATTGGGTCTATACAACAGTTTTGTGTACTGCACATGTTATGTTACAATCACTGCTTGCTTAACACTTCTGTTACAGATTAGTGTGCTGTACATGTTACGCTAAAGTCACTGCTTATTCAACACTTTTGATATGGATTAGTGTCCTGCACATGTTACGCTAAAATCACTGCTTGTTTAACACTTCTGATTGATAAAGTCTTTACGCTTTAAACTTTTATGCCACTGGACCATACATATGCGAGTGTACTCAGGTGAAGTCGCAAAAATGTTAATGTCTGCTGCTATATAATGTTATGTTGCCCTTTTGTAGATGTCACAACGGTAATCCACTTCTAGGGGGCTCAGAATGTCTAGTATCCATGTTTTTGGTTAATAGTACCTTATGGCTGCTCTCAAGCATAACATAGATATTGCCTTGCTTTAGCCCAGCAGCTCATTATTGAGGTTAGGTTCTTTGTGTAGAATGGTTAGTATCCATAATAGGCTTATTTTTTAGACCTTAATGTTCAACACTCTTGTAATGACGCAACTGGCTAGGATATTACTAATTCTTAGATAAACTGTTTGTTAGCATTTAACTATACACTCCACTTCAGTGGTGTTTTCTTTTTACTTTTTGATTATTGGGCTGTCTGTTTCCCTCCAGGTTCCCTCATTGCTGAACTATGTGTTACCTTTTATTTTTTATGCATATATCTGATTTTTATAGCTTATTGCTTCCACACTAGGAGACCCCTTAGTTCAACACTTACACCTTTTAACTATTTCCAGCAAGCCATCTATATCACTATACCATTATATCTGCCATAATCCATTCACTTGGTGCAGGGATGCTGCCAGCGGCCGAGGTAGCATCTAATGCCCACTAGCACCAATAGATCAACTATTTACACTACAGTGGATACCTACTGTGTCTGGTAAGATTATCAGCCATATCACATGTCAAGTAGTGTTTATGTTATAGAGGTTCCTTAGGATATCTATTGGGCCCATGCAATTAGACGCTATCAAAAATCTAGCTCAGCTTTTTCTGAACATTTATACATAAGTGTGGATATGTGTGTATGTCGGTGTGTACGCATAGAGGTAGGAAGTCCCCTATATGTTTTTTTGTTTTATTTTTTTTTGAGTCAGGGAACGACTGTCCAGGGACAACTCTTTTCGGTAAATCCTCATAATCACATAGCGCCCTGCTCTGCCTCCTACTTACTAACCGAGAGCTTCCTACACATTCCACCATTATCACCAAGTTTTATTTTAGCCTATGGTTAACCCCTTTTATATTGACTTTACCTACTCTACTTAGATCAGCAGGACTGATCAATTATGCTAACTAACTGAGTTTACAAATCCCAGCACATACTCTAGTTTTCTTTCATAGCTTCACTTGCGCTACTCCTCAACGCAACAGCATGATATAATTGAAACTACTGATGCCCTACATATTAAAAGCTTCCTTGACATAAAGTTTAAAGTTACATAGTTCACTCCGCACAATAAACTATCCCCCCCTCCCCCCCCCCTGTAATGTAATGTACCTCCTGTTGTTGGAGGACTATCTATATGGCTTATCTTGCCTATGCCATACTCTAACTACCTATACCTCCATACTTTACCGCATATTTTAATTAGCAAATGTATATATTTACTCTTGTTATAGTTTACAATATCAACTACTAATTACTCTAATCTACTGATCTAAATTGCTTTAGAAATCTACACAATTTATGGGTAGTCCTGTGGATTCAATATTATTCCCAGTTAATACCCCTCCTGTCTAATGTTATAAGAATCTTCAGGTCCTCAGGAACATAATTTTCATTTTAATATTATTCCATATCTACATCTCATATCATATTAGGTTAGCAAGGGAATGGCGCCTTTACTGTATTTAATGTCTGACAAACTAATTGCCATCCCATTCTTAGTCGCCATGCTTTATATATTGCACCACACCCTCATATTCTACTATGCTCTTTAAATATTAATATTACCTAATAGCATAAGTGTGTATTTACTCTATTTTTATAGGATCATTCGCATTTCCCACTTTCCTCTCCTACTGCTAATATAGAAGGTGCCTTAGTATTAAGTGAGGAAACTCATCTTGTCCAGAATATGGAAAAAATAAAAAGAAGTTCCAGTTCTTCGTATAACGTTGCCTTTGATAGGAATGTAATCTGTCTTTATGTATGCAGAATCATTATATTGTATCATATATGTCTGATTATTCTTCATAAGTTGTATTCTGTTTGCACAACCTCAATAAAAATTTAATTGCAAAAAAAAAAAAAAAAAAAGTCTTCCTGAAATCTTTAGTAGCTTCAACATAATATTTCAAAGCTATTACCACATCCAAAGAATGCAAGGATTTCTCCAAAGAATTCTTAGGATTAGGACACAGAGAAGGGACAAAAATGTCTCTATTAATGTTGTTAGAACTCACAACCTTAGGTAAGAATTTAAATGAAGTCCGCAAAACTGCCTTATACTGATGGAAAATCAGAAAAGGAGATTCACAAGAAAGAGCAGATAATTCAGAAACTCTTCAAGCAGAAGAGATGGCCAAAAAGAACAACACTTTCCAAGAAAGTAGTTTAATGTCCAAAGAATGCATAGGCTCAAATGGAGGAGCCTGTAAAGCCTTCAAAACCAAATTAAGACTCCAAGGAGGAGAGATTGATTTAATGACAGGCTTGTTACGAACCAAAGCCTGTACAAAACAGTGAATATCAGGAAGCTTCACAATCTTTCTGTGAAATAAAACAGAAAGAGCAGAGATTTGTCCCTTTAAGGAACTTGCAGACAAACCTTTATCCATACCATCCTGAAGAAACTGTAAAATTCTAGGAATTCTAAAAGAATGCCAGGAGAATTTATGAGAACACCACCATGAAATATAAGTCTTCCAAACTCGATAATAAATCTTCCTAGAAACAGATTTACGTGCCTGTATCAGAGAAACCTCTATGACTAAGCACTAGGCGTTCAATTTTCAAACCTTCAAATTTAATGATTTGAGATCCTGATGGAAAAATGGACCTTGAGACAGAAGGTCTAGCCTTAATGGAAGTGGCCAAGGTTGGCAGCTGGACATCCGAACAAGATCCGTATACCAAAACCTGTGAGGCCATGCTGGAGCTACGAGCAACACAAACGATTGTTCCATTATGATTTTGGAAATCACTTTTGGAAGAACTAGAGGCGGGAAGATATAAGCAGGTTGGTAACACCAAGGAACTGCTAACGCATCCACTGCTTCCACCTGAGGATCCATGGACCTGTTTCATGTGCTTTTGGTCTCTCCGTGACATGCAAATCAAGAATTACAAATATTTGTAGCATTTCCTATCATATTGTGACTGTATCACAACAGGTTATTCACAAAGTAACTTGAAAAGAGTTGGCTATTCTCAAAGTAACCGGAATAGAGTGAGATGGACTTGATCCAGTAAACTTTTTTCAATACTTTGGATATATTGGATGCTACTTCTTCTTCTCATAGATACAGAACTTCCTTGATTTGTTCAAAGGCTGAATAGTCATTTGATTTCTTACAGGTGGTGCTGGTCTTCACCCCTTGGAGACGCCCTGGGGGTGTTATGTTTATTTTGCTGGAGTTTTGTAAAATTATTATTGCCTTTTTTTAATTATTTTTTGATGTATGGTACGGATGTGTATGGTGGATGGGGTATGTGTTGATCTGAGTGAGTTTACATTTAGACTTTCCTGATCCATTATTGTACAGTGTGAAGCAATATACACTATTAAAATCCTTTGTTGAAAGATTTCTAAGACTCATTGGCTGGGATTTATTTATATTATATTTTAAGCCCTATTTAATGGTATTCTGTGCCCCTAGTGCAAACTCACAGGCATCTTTGATTATTGAGTATTACATGAATGAAATACATTTAGAATAGAAAGAAGAAGATGGGAAATCTCTATCAGTACTAAGTATACTTAAAGGGACACTAAACCCAATTTTTTTCTTTTGTGATTCAGATAGAGCATGCAATTTTAAGCAACTTTCTAATTTACTCCTATTATCAAATTTTCTTCATTCTCTTGGTATCTTTTTTTTGAAATGCAAGAATGCAAGTTTAGATGCCGGCCCATTTTTGGTGAACAACCTGGGTTGTTCTTGCTGATTGCTGGATAAAGTGCTTTCCAGGGTTCTGAACCAAACAAATAGCTTAGATGCCTTCTTTTTCAAATAAAGATAGCAAGACAACAAAGAAAAATTGATAATAGGAGTAAACTAGAAAGATGCTTAAAATTGCATGCTCTATCTGAATCACAAAAGAAAAAAATTGGGTTCAGTGTCCCTTTAAGAATGAGTTTTATAAAGATTCAGATCTACTGAATACTGCTCTGTTTTCAGGAAAAAAAAGCCCAACACTTAGAACTTTGCCCATGTTTACATGGACTTTAGACAGTGTTTTAAGTTTGTGACATCTGATTATATATATATATATATATATATATATATATATATATATATATATCTATCTCCACACACACATTCATTGCAACTCAAATTCTAGATGCAAGCTTGACAGACTTCTTACCTTTTGCCGTAATGTTTGCTCAAGAGAATCTACTTTCATTTGCTCTTTTCGGAGGCCTGCAGTAAGAGCAGCAGATTCAGCTTTTGCTTTGGTCCGAACTTGAGCAATCTCTTCATTTGCTCTACAAACAATTAAAAAGGTGTTATATTAAATTCACACTCATGATCTAAGTCTTGTATTTCATAAAAACACATTTCATGGCGATACGAAAACTCACTTTTCTAACTTTTCCTCTGCATGGATTTTAAGAGCTTGATATCTCTGTTCCTCCTGTTTTATTCGAGCCAAATACTCCTGGGCACACTTTTTAAGAGCCTCTTCATTCTATAAATTTGAAAGAATGAAAATTACACATATTTCTTTATGTAAATAGTGCTGATATTTAAACATATTTTCAGAGCTTTAAACATTCTGCATGTACAAACATTTTAGTCTTAGATATGATATTGCAAAATTATAATACAATTACAACAAAGATTATTCATTTAAATGCAGTCAGTGATGTGAACCACTTCTGCTCTTACTCCCCATATATTGATTAGTCATCACTCTGGGCACCTTGTGGGAGTTAAAGGGACAATGAAACCAATTTTTTTCTTTTGTGATTCGGATAGAGCATGCAATTTTAAGCAACTTTCTAATTTACCCCTATTAAATTTTCTTCATTCTCTTGGTATGTTTGTTTGAAAAGCAAGAATGTAAGTTTAGATGCCGGCCCATTTTTGGTGAACAACCTGGGTCGTCCTTGCTGATTGGACAGCACCAATAAACAAGTGCTGTCCATGGTCTGAACCAAAAAAACATAATTTATGCTTACCTGATAAATTCCTTTCTTCTGTAGTGTGATCAGTCCACGGGTCATCATTACTTCTGGGATATTAACTGCTCCCCTACAGGAAGTGCAAGAGGATTCACCCAGCAGAGCTGCATATAGCTCCTCCCCTCTACGTCACTCCCAGTCATTCGACCAAGGACCAACGAGAAAGGAAAAGCCAAGGGTGAAGTGGTGACTGGAGTATAAATTAAAAAATATTTACCTGCCTTAAAAACAGGGCGGGCCGTGGACTGATCACACTACATAAGAAAGGAATTTATCAGGTAAGCATAAATTATGTTTTCTTCTGTTAAGTGTGATCAGTCCACGGGTCATCATTACTTCTGGGATACCAATACCAAAGCAAAAGTACACGGATGACGGGAGGGATAGGCAGACTCTTTATACAGAAGGAACCACTGCCTGAAGAACCTTTCTCCCAAAAATAGCCTCCGATGAAGCAAAGGTGTCAAATTTGTAAAATTTGGAAAAAGTATGAAGCGAAGACCAAGTTGCAGCCTTGCAAATCTGTTCAACAGAGGCCTCATTCTTGAAGGCCCAAGTGGAAGCCACAGCTCTAGTAGAATGAGCTGTAATTCTTTCAGGAGGCTGCTGTCCAGCAGTCTCATAAGCTAAACGAATTATGCTACGAAGCCAAAAAGAAAGAGAGGTAGCGGAAGCTTTTTGACCTCTCCTCTGCCCAGAGTAAATGACAAACAGAGAAGACGTTTGTCGGAATTCCTTAGTTGCCTGCAAGTAAAATTTTAGAGCCCGGACTACATCCAGGTTGTGCAGTAGACGTTCCTTCTTTGAAGAAGGATTTGGGCATAAAGAAGGAACAACAATCTCTTGATTGATATTCCTGTTAGTAACTACCTTAGGTAAGAACCCAGGTTTAGTACGCAGGACTACCTTATCCGAATGAAAAATCAAATAAGGAGAATCACAATGTAAGGCTGATAATTCAGAGACTCTTCGAGCCGAGGAAATAGCCATTAAAAATAGAACTTTCCAAGATAACAACTTTATATCAATGGAATGAAGGGGTTCAAACGGAACGCCCTGTAAAACATTAAGAACAAGGTTTAAACTCCATGGTGGAGCAACAGTTTTAAACACAGGCTTAATCCTGGCCAAAGCCTGACAAAAAGCCTGGACGTCAGGAACTTCTGACAGACGTTTGTGTAACAGAATGGACAGAGCAGAGATCTGTCCCTTTAATGAACTAGCAGAAAAACCCTTTTCTAAACCTTCTTGTAGAAAAGACAATATCCTAGGAATCCTAACCTTACTCCAAGAGTAACCTTTGGATTCACACCAATGTAGGTATTTACGCCATATCTTATGGTAAATCTTTCTGGTAACAGGTTTCCTAGTCTGTATTAAGGTACTAATAACTGACTCAGAAAACCCACGTCTTGATAAAATTAAGCGTTCAATTTCCAAGCAGTCAGCTTCAGAGAAGTTAGATTTTGATGTTTGAAGGGACCCTGTATCAGAAGGTCCTGTTTCAGAGGTAGAGACCAAGGCGGACAGGATGACATGTCCACCAGGTCTGCATACCAAGTCCTGCGTGGCCACGCAGGTGCTATTAGAATCACAGATGCTCTCTCTTGTTTGATTCTGGCTATCAATCGAGGAAGCAACGGGAAGGGTGGAAACACGTAAGCCATCCTGAAGTCCCAAGGTGCTGTCAGAGCATCTATCAGGACTGCTCCTGGATCCCTGGATCTGGACCCGTAACGAGGAAGCTTGGCGTTCTGTCGAGACGCCATGAGATCTATCTCTGGTTTGCCCCAACGTCGAAGTATTTGGGCAAAGACCTCCGGATGAAGTTCCCACTCCCCCGGATGAAAAGTCTGACGACTTAAGAAATCCGCCTCCCAGTTCTCCACTCCCGGGATGTGGATTGCTGACAGGTGGCAAGAGTGAGACTCTGCCCAGCGAATTATCTTTGATACTTCCATCATAGCTAGGGAGCTTCTTGTCCCTCCCTGATGGTTGATGTAAGCTACAGTCGTGATGTTGTCCGACTGAAACCTGATGAACCCCCGAGTTGTCAACTGGGGCCAAGCCAGGAGGGCATTGAGAACTGCTCTCAATTCCAGAATGTTTATTGGCAGGAGACTCTCCTCCTGACTCCATAGTCCCTGAGCCTTCAGGGAATTCCAGACGGCACCCCAACCTAGAAGGCTGGCGTCTGTTGTTACAATTGTCCAGTCTGGTCTGCTGAATGGCATCCCCCTGGACAGGTGTGGCCGAGAAAGCCACCATAGAAGAGAATTTCTGGTCTCTTGATCCAGATTCAGAGAAGGGGATAAGTCTGAGTAATCCCCATTCCACTGACCTAGCATGCACAGTTGCAGTGGTCTGAGGTGTAAGCGTGCAAAGGGTACTATGTCCATTGCCGCTACCATTAAGCCGATTACCTCCATACATTGAGCCACTGACGGGTGTTGAAAGGAATGAAGAGTGCGGCAAGCACTTTGAAGTCTTGATAGCCTGTCCTCTGTCAGGTAAATCTTCATTTCTACAGAATCTATAAGAGTCCCCAGGAAGGGAACTCTTGTGAGTGGAACGAGTGAACTTTTCTTTTCGTTCACCTTCCATCCATGTGACCTTAGAAATGCCAGCACTAACTCTGTATGAGATTTGGCAGTTTGAAAGCTTGAAGCTTGTATCAGAATGTCGTCTAGGTATGGAGCTACCGAGATTCCCCGCGGTCTTAGTACCGCCAGAAGAGCACCCAGAACCTTTGTGAAGATTCTTGGCGCTGTAGCCAATCCGAATGGAAGAGCCACAAACTGGTAATGCCTGTCTAGGAAGGCAAACCTTAGGTACCGGTAATGATCTTTGTGAATCGGTATGTGCAGGTAAGCATCTTTTAAATCTACAGTGGTCATGTACTGACCCTCTTGGATCATAGGTAAAATTGTCCGAATAGTCTCCATCTTGAACGATGGAACTCTTAGGAATTTGTTTAGGATCTTTAAGTCCAGGATTGGTCTGAAAGTTCCCTCTTTTTTGGGAACCACAAACAGATTTGAGTAAAACCCCTGTCCCGATCGTGGAACTGGATGGATTACTCCCATTAACAAGAGCTCTTGTACGCAGCGTAGAAAAGCCTCTTTCTTTGTCTGGATTGTTGACAATCTTGACAGATGAAATCTCTCTCTTGGAGGAGAGTATTTGAAGTCCAGAAGGTATCCCTGAGATATTATCTCTAGCGCCCAGGGATCCTGAACATCTCTTGCCCAAGCCTGGGCGAAGAGAGAAAGTCTGCCCCCCACTAGATCCGATCCCGGATCGGGGTCCCTCAATTCATGCTGTTTTGGGGGCAGCAGCAGGTTTCCTAGTCTGCTTGCCCTTGTTCCAGGACTGGTTAGGTTTCCAGCCTTGTCTGTAGCGAGCAACAGCTCCTTCCTGTTTTGGTGCAGAGGAAGTTGATGCTGCTCCTGCTTTGAAATTACGAAAGGAACGAAAACTAGACTGTCTAGTCTTGGCTTTGGCTTTGTCCTGAGGCAGGGCATGGCCTTTACCTCCTGTAATGTCAGCGATAATCTCTTTCAACCCGGGCCCGAATAAGGTCTGCCCTTTGAAAGGTATATTAAGCAATTTAGACTTAGAAGTAACATCAGCTGACCAGGATTTTAGCCACAGCGCCCTGCGTGCCTGAATGGCGAATCCTGAATTCTTCGCCGTAAGTTTAGTAAGATGTACTACGGCCTCCGAAATGAATGAATTAGCTAGTTTAAGGACTCTAAGCCTGTCCGTAATGTCGTCCAGAGTAGCTGAACCAATGTTCTCTTCCAGAGACTCAATCCAGAATGCCGCTGCAGCCGTGATCGGCGCAATGCATGCAAGGGGTTGCAATATAAAACCTTGTTGAACAAACATTTTCTTAAGGTAACCCTCTAACTTTTTATCCATTGGATCTGAAAAAGCACAGCTATCCTCCACCGGGATAGTGGTACGCTTAGCTAAAGTAGAAACTGCTCCCTCCACCTTAGGGACCGTTTGCCATAAGTCCCTTGTGGTGGCGTCTATTGGAAACATTTTTCTAAATATCGGAGGGGGTGAGAACGGCACACCGGGTCTATCCCACTCCTTAGTAACAATTTCAGTAAGTCTCTTAGGTATAGGAAAAACCTCAGTACTCGTCGGTACCGCAAAATATTTATCCAACCTACACATTTTCTCTGGTATTGCAACTGTGTTACAATCATTCAGAGCCGCTAACACCTCCCCTAGTAATACACGGAGGTTTTCCAGTTTAAATTTAAAATTTGAAATATCTGAATCCAGTCTGTTTGGATCAGAACCGTCACCCACAGAATGAAGTTCTCCGTCCTCATGTTCTGCCACCTGTGACGCAGTGTCTGACATGGCCCTAATATTATCAGCGCACTCTGTTCTCACCCCAGAGTGATCACGCTTACCTTTTAGTTCTGGTAATTTAGCCAAAACTTCAGTCATAACAGTAGCCATATCCTGTAATGTGATTTGTAATGGCCGCCCAGCTGTACTCGGCGCTACAATATCACGCACCTCCCTCTGAGCGGGAGATGTAGGTACTGACACGTGAGGCGAGTTAGTCGGCATAACTCTCCCCTCGTTGTTTGGTGAAATTTGTTCAATTTGTACAGATTGACTTTTATTTAAAGTAGCATCAATACAGTTAGTACATAAATTTCTATTGGGCTCCACTTTGGCATTGCAACAAATGACACAGGTATCATCTTCTGAATCAGACATGTTTAACACACTAGCAAATAAAATTGCAACTTGGAAATACAATTCAAATAGAATAATATTAAAACGTACTGTGCCTTTAAGAAGCACAGAAGATCTATGACAGTTAAAAATTAATAAATTGAAACAGTTATAGCCTCAATCCTTGTAAACAACACAACTTTAGCAAAGGTTTAATCCCATTAGCAAAGATAACAATTTCTGAAAGCAGGAAACAAATTACAGAATAAAAGTTTTTATTTCAGTCAAACTATAATTCTCACAGCTCTGCTGAGAGAAATTACCTCCCTCAAAATAAGTTTTGAAGACCCCTGAGCTCTGTAGAGATGAACCAGATCATGCAGGGAATACGAGTTGCTGACTGAAATATTTGATGCATAGTAAAAGCGCCCCTCCCCCACACACACAGCAGTGAGGGAGAACAGAAACTGACAGAAAAAACAGATTTAAGCAACTGCCAAGTGGAAAAATGGTGCCCAAACATTTATTCACTCAGTACCTCAGCAAATGAAAACGATTTTACATTCCAGCAAAAACGTTAAACATAATCTCTAGTTATTAAACAGCTTTATGTCTTTCTTACAGTGTAATTCTAGTGAAGTACCATTCTCCCAGAATACTGAAGTGTAAAGTATACATACATGACATTATATCGGTATGGCAGGATTTTCTCATCAATTCCATTGTCAGAAAATAAAAACTGCTACATACCTCTATGCAGATTCATCTGCCCGCTGTCCCCTGATCTGAAGTTTACCTCACTCCTCAGATGGCCGAGAACAGCAATATGATCTTAACTACTCCGGCTAAAATCATAGCAAAACTCTGGTAGATTCTTCCTCAAACTCTGCCAGAGAGGTAATAACACACTCCGGTGCTATTTTAAAATAACAAACTTTTGATTGAAGATATAAAACTAAGTATAATCACCATAGTCCTCTCACACGACCTATCTAGTTGCTGGGTGCAAGAGAATGACTGGGAGTGACGTAGAGGGGAGGAGCTATATGCAGCTCTGCTGGGTGAATCCTCTTGCACTTCCTGTAGGGGAGCAGTTAATATCCCAGAAGTAATGATGACCCGTGGACTGATCACACTTAACAGAAGAAATTGCTGTCTCCTTAGCTTAGATGCCTTCTTTTTCAAATAAAGATAGCAAGAGAAGAAAAATTATTATGAGTAAATTAGGAAGTTGCTTAAAATTGTCTGCTCTATCTGAATCACAAAAGAAAAAATTTGTGTTCAGTGTCCCTTTAAACAGCTCCTCTATATGGCATCTTACTGACCATGGGTCCTGGAAAGGCTAGTGAGGTGCATAGTCCATCTATTAACTCCCTCCTAATCTTATCCCTTGGCTATTGCCATTACTCATCAAATTCTTTTCTGTACAGGATGAAGGTTAATTGACTTCTAACATTACCTTTTGTAAGTCTAATAAACAATACTTTCTATATATTTTCTATATATCTAGAAGGTACCTTCTTAAACCCCTCCAGGACACCCTTGAGGTTTTCATATCGCCTGAAGAGGTCTGAGAGAGATCTCTCCACAGAGTTAAGGTCTGCTATGGCTTGATCTTTTTCCAGGCTTAGCTGCTGAAGACTCTTTTGGGAAACCATCTTACTCTTGTGCTCATCCTCTGCTCAAGAAAAAAAAATAAAATCACAAGTTGTGCAAGTGAAATGATAATGGTCCTTTATTAATAAAACAATAAAAACCTTTGTTTAGAATTTAGAAGCCAATTGGAAAAAATATAAGAATGTACAACTCAATTCCTCCTGTATTCGTTTGTCAAATGTCTTGTTCTTACAAGTATTGTATCACTGTTTTACTTATATTAACTGTACACATGGACAGTGGCGCTTTATAAATAAAGTATAATAGTTCATTAAATCTTATACATCTTAGTAACAAACAAATCAGCAGAACACTTTCGGCCACAAGGGCTTATAGAAATATAATTACAGTCTGATCAACACTCATTGCACGTCTAGCCATACCTCATCAAATGTTTGAGAGTTGTAAATGTGTGTGAATCCACTGTGTATTTTTATTTGAAACTGACAAATACGATGTTTAAACCCTGCTATACACTTATTGATTGAGGTAGCCAAATGTGTGTGTGTACGTGTGGATAGATTCCTCAAAGATGATTTTTTATCTTCACCGCATTATATACATTATAGTGCTGTATGTGTGTGTGTAAGAAAAATAAACCATAGATCTTGTTCAGTACAAATCCACATATTGCATTGATATACTATTAGTAAATATCCATAAATGCTGATAATTCTTAGCACAAGATGCATAGAGAGCATATTAATTTTACAACCCCAATTCCAAAAAAGTTGGGACAGTAGGGAAAATGCAGAAAAAACAAACAAACAAAAAGAGTAATTTCACCCTGTACTATATTGAAAACACATAATTAACACTTTATTTGTTGTTTTACTTTGTGAATTTAATGTATTTTTAAAAATATACACTCATTATAAATCTGATGACTGCAACACACTCCCAAATAGTTGGGACAGTTGACTGTTTACCACTGTGTAACATCACCTTTTCTTGTAATAACACATATTAAGCATTTGGGCACTGAAGACACCAGTTGGTTAAGTTTAGCAAGCAGAATTTTCCCCCATTCATCCATTATGCATGTCTTCAGCTGCGCAACTGTACGGGGCCTTCATTGCCTTATTTTGCGCTTCATAATGTGCCACACGTTCTCAAAGACAGGTCAGAACTGCAGACAGGCCATGCTAGCACACTCTCTGCTTACGTAACCATGCGCTTGTAATTCTGGCAGAATGTGGTTTTGGCGTTGTCCTGCTGGAAAATGCAGATTCGTCCCTGGAAAAGACGACATCTGGATGGCAGCATGTGTTACTCCAAAATGTATACATATCTTTCTGCATTAATGGTGCCCTCACAGATGTGCAAGTTACCCATGCCATGGGCACTGACACACCCCCATGCCATGACAAATGCTGGCATTTGGACCTGATGCTGATAAGCTTGAATGGTCCTTTTCTCACTGGCCTAACGGCTGTTTTTTCCAAAAACTATTTGAAATGTTGACTCGTTGGAGCACAAAACACAATTCCACTGTGCTACTGCCCATCTCAGATGAGACCGAGCCTAGAGAAGTCTGAGGCGCTTCTAGACAGTGTTGATGTATGGCTTCTGCTTTGCATAGTAAAACCTTAACTTGCATATGTGGATGCATCGGCG
Organism: Bombina bombina; assembly: GCF_027579735.1. Lineage (NCBI taxonomy): Eukaryota > Metazoa > Chordata > Amphibia > Anura > Bombinatoridae > Bombina > Bombina bombina. The sequence continues at coordinate 778,471,610 of NC_069504.1, forward strand.
AATGGTGTTGACTGACAAAGGTTTACCAAAGTTTTTCCAAGCCAATGTCAGGATATCCATTGCTTATGATTTATGAAAGTTTTTGAGACAGTGATGTCTGAGGGATCAGAGAACACACGCATTCAGAAGTAGTTTTCAGCCTTGCCCTTTATGCACAGAGATTTGACCGGATTACTTGAATCTTTTAATTATATTGTACACTGTAGAAGGTGAAATGGCCAAAATCCTACTGATTTGTCTTTGGGGAATGTTGTTCTCAAAGTGTTGGATTATTTGCGGAGGCATCTGTTGGCAGATTAGCAAGCCTCAACCCATCCTTGCTCTAGGACTAGACCTTTTTTGGAGGCTCCTTATATACTATGATTACATGATTGCCTCACCTGGTTCACATCACCTTCTTATTTCAACTTGTCACATCATATTAGTCCTAAATTGCACCTGTCCCAAGTTTTTTGGAACATTTTGCAGTCATCAGATTTGAAATAAGTGTGAATTGAATGTATTTTTGAAAATATACAAAGTAAAACATCAAAGTATGTGTTAATAATGTGTTTCAATATAATACAGGGTGAATTGAATTTGAAACTTTTGGTTGAATTTTTTGCATTTTCCATACTGTCCCAACATTTTCCAAATTGGGGTAGTATTAAAGTTTACTAATTCAAATAAAACAACTAATATATCTTGTGTATACAACACACATTTGTAACCTTTGAAATGTTATCGAATAGGGATCCCTGAAATATTAAATTTAAAGGGACATGAAAGCCAATTTTTTTATTTCGTGATTTAGAAAGAGCATGTCATTTTAAACAACTTTCTAATTTACTTCTATTATCTAATTTGCTTCATTCTCTTGATATCACTTGCTGAAAAGCATATCTAGATATGCTCAGTAGCTGCTGATTGGTTGCTGCACCTAGAGGCCTTGTGTGATTGGCTCACACATGTGCATTGCTATTTCTTCAACAAAGGATATCTAAAGAATTGAGCAAATTAGATAATAGAAGAAAATTGGAAAGTTGTTTAAAATTGCATGCCCTATCTGAATCATGAAAGTTTAATTTTGACTAGACTGTCCCTTTAACATCAAACAAATAGTGTATTAATACTCATTAATAGTTAATTTATCACAAAACCAGGATAATCCTTATTTAGTTCTTCAAATAAACAACAATTGGTTTGTTGATGGTTAGGTCAATTCAGTACGCTGTTATTAACACTAGTGCTACAGCCATATACATCACTATATTTATGCACAGTCCTCCCAATAAAGCAAAGTTAGTCAAAAGCAAACGGTAATATAAGCTTGCTTAGTCTACTCATGGGTCCTCTTATACCATTTTACTTAAAGGGACAGTCGAGTCCAAAAAAAAACCTCATGATTTAAATAGGGAATGTAATTTTACTTTTATCACCAATTTTGCTTTGTTCTCTTGATATTCTTAGTTGAAAGCTAATTCTAGGAGGTTCATATGCTAGTTTATTAGACCTTGAAGACGGCCTCTAATCTGAATGCATTTTGACCACTAGAGGGTATTAGTTCATGTGTTTCATATAGATAACATTGAGCTCATGCACGTGAAGGTACCCTGGAGTGAGCACTGATTGGCTAAAAAACAAGTCTGTCAAAAGAACTGAAATAAGGGGGCAGTCTGTAGAGGCTTAGATACAAGATAATCACAGAGGTAAAAAGTATATTAATATAACTGTGTTGGTTATGCAAAACTGGGGAATGGGTAATAAAGGGATTATCTTTCTTTTTAAACAACAAAAATTCTGGTGTTGACTGTCCCTTTAAGCTGTTAACTTACTGGACATATTTAGCATCCTTCCTTATTTGCTGCAGCTACAGAGATCCCACACTAGACTTCCCTGTTTGAACTAGTGACAGACAACACACTCTTTTCTATGTTTTTTTAGTTAGCAACATGTCACCTGATTTAGCCCAATAGAATAGACTGAGGGGTGAAACACAGAGTTTTTTGGGGGGTGTTATTCTACATATCTATAAAGCATATCTATGTAGCTGGCTTCTCAATATAATTGCTAGGCCACATGTTTGAAATCAGTTGTCACACCATGCTTTTGAAATAATGGAAGTTATTAAAGTGAAGGTAAACTTTGATGAATGAAAGCCCGGTTTTTAAAAATACTATTAAAAACAGGTGCACTTTCATTCATCAAAGTTTAGAAAACAGCCGTTTTGATTAAAAACGTACCTTTGTTTTTTTCACAGCCAGAGCAGCTTCCCCCACCCGGAGATCCTCTCTTCACACGTCATCAATGACTAATCCAGCTTCCTCCAATCACGGCATGGCCTCAGGCAACGACTACCCTGGGGGAAAGTCGTGATTGGAGGAAGCCGGATTAGTCATTGACAACGTGTAAAGAGAGGATCTCCGGGTGGGGGAAGCTGCTCTGGCTGTGAAAAAAACAAAGGGGGGAAAAACAGAATTTATGCTTACCTGATAAATTACTTTCTCCAACGGTGTGTCCGGTCCACGGCGTCATCCTTACTTGTGGGAATATCTCTTCCCCAACAGGAAATGGCAAAGAGTCCCAGCAAAGCTGGCCATATAGTCCCTCCTAGGCTCCGCCCACCCCAGTCATTCGACCGACGGACAAGAGGAAAAATATAGGAGAAACCATATGGTACCGTGGTGACTGTAGTTAGAGAAAATAATTAATCAGACCTGATTAAAAAACCAGGGCGGGCCGTGGACCGGACACACCGTTGGAGAAAGTAATTTATCAGGTAAGCATAAATTCTGTTTTCTCCAACATTGGTGTGTCCGGTCCACGGCGTCATCCTTACTTGTGGGAACCAATACCAAAGCTTTAGGACACGGATGAAGGGAGGGAGCAAATCAGGTAACCTAAACGGAAGGCACCACGGCTTGCAAAACCTTTCTCCCAAAAATAGCCCCTGAAGAAGCAAAAGTATAAAATTTGTAAAATTTGGCAAAAGTGTGCAGTGAAGACCAAGTCGCTGCCTTACATATCTGATCAACAGAAGCCTCGTTCTTGAAGGCCCATGTGGAAGCCACAGCCCTAGTGGAGTGAGCTGTGATTCTTTCAGGAGGCTGCCGTCCGGCAGTCTCGTAAGCCAATCGGATGATGCTTTTAAGCCAAAAGGAAAGAGAGGTAGAAGTCGCTTTTTGACCTCTCCTTTTACCAGAATAGACGACAAACAGAGAAGATGTTTGTCTGAAATCTTTTGTAGCTTCTAAATAGAATTTTAGAGCACGGACTACGTCCAAATTGTGTAACAAACGTTCCTTCTTTAAAACTGGATTCGGACACAAAGAAGGTACAACTATCTCCTGGTTAATATTTTTGTTAGAAACAACCTTTGGAAGAAAACCAGGCTTAGTACGCAAAACCACCTTATCTGCATAGAACACCAGATAGGGCGGAGAACACTGCAGAGCAGATAACTCTGAAACTCTTCTAGCAGAAGAAATAGCAACCAAAAACAAAACTTTCCAAGATAACAACTTAATATCTATGGAATGTAGAGGTTCAAACGGAACCCCTTGAAGAACTGAAAGAACTAGATTTAAACTCCAGGGAGGAGTCAAAGGTCTGTAAACAGGCTTGATCCTAACCAGAGCCTGAACAAATGCTTGAACATCTGGCATAGCTGCCAGTCGTTTGTGTAGTAAGACAGATAAAGCAGAAATCTGTCCCTTTAGAGAACTCGCAGATAATCCTTTATCCAAACCTTCTTGCAGAAAGGAAAGAATCTTAGGAATTTTTATCTTATTCCAAGGGAATCCCTTGGATTCACACCAGCAGATATATCTTTTCCATATTTTATGGTAAATCTTTCTAGTTACCGGTTTTCTGGCCTGAAGTTACCGGTTTTCTGGCCTGAGTATCAATCACAGAATCTGAAAACCCACGCTTTGATAGAATCAAGCATTCAATCTCCAAGCCGTCAGCTGGAGGGAGACCAGATTTGGATGTTCGAATGGACCCTGAACAAGAAGGTCCTGTCTCAAAGGTAGCTTCCATGGTGGAACCGATGACATATTCACCAGGTCTGCATACCAAGTCCTGCGTGGCCACGCAGGAGCTATCAAGATCACCGAGACCCTCTCCTGTTTGATCCTGGCTACCAGCCTGGGAATGAGAGGAAACGGTGGGAACACATAAGCTAGGTTGAAGGTCCAAGGCGCTACTAGTGCATCCACTAGAGTCGCCTTGGGATCCCTGGATCTGGACCCGTAGCAAGGAACCTTGAAGTTCTGACGAGACGCCATCAGATCCATGTCTGGAATGCCCCATAATTGAGTCAACTGGGCAAAAATCTCCGGGTGGAGTTCCCACTCCCCCGGATGGAATGTCTGACGACTCAGAAAATCCGCTTCCCAGTTTTCCACACCTGGGATGTGGATCGCAGATAGATGGCAGGAGTGATTCTCCGCCCATTGTATTATTTTGGTTACTTCTTTCATCGCCAGGGAACTCCTTGTTCCCCCCTGATGATTGATATACGCAACAGTCGTCATGTTGTCTGATTGGAATCTTATGAATCTGGCCTTTGCAAGCTGAGGCCAAGCCCTGAGAGCATTGAATATCGCTCTTAGTTCCAGAATGTTTATCGGGAGAAGAGACTCTTCCCGAGACCATAGTCCCTGAGCTTTCAGGGATTCCCAGACCGCACCCCAGCCCACTAGACTGGCTTCGGTCGTGACAATGACCCACTCTGGTCTGCGGAAGCTCATTCCCTGGGATAGGTGGTCCAGGGATATCCACCAACGGAGTGAATCTCTGGTCTTCTGATCTACTTGAATCACTGGAGACAAGTCTGTATAGTCCCCATTCCACTGTTTCAGCATGCACAGTTGTAATGGTCTTAGATGAATTCGCGCAAAAGGAACTATGTCCATTGCTGCAACCATCAACCCTACTACTTCCATGCACTGAGCTATGGAAGGACGTGGAACAGAATGAAGAACTTGACAAGCGCTTAGAAGTTTTGACTTTCTGACATCTGTCAGAAAGATCCTCATTTCTAAGGAATCTATTATTGTTCCCAGGAAGGGAACTCTTGTTGACGGAGACAGAGAACTTTTTTCTATGTTCACCTTCCATCCGTGAGATCTGAGAAAGGCCAGAACGATGTCTGTATGAGCCTTTGCTTTTGAAAGGGACGACGCTTGTATTAGAATGTCGTCCAAGTATGGTACTACTGCAATGCCCCTCGGTCTTAGAACCGCTAGAAGGGACCCGAGTACCTTTGTGAAAATCCTTGGAGCAGTGGCTAATCCGAATGGGAGGGCCACAAACTGGTAATATTTGTCCAGAAAGGCGAACCTTAGGAACTGATGATGTTCTTTGTGGATAGGAATATGTAGGTACGCATCCTTTAGATCCACGGTAGTCATAAATTGACCTTCCTGGATAGTGGGTAGAATCGTTAGAATGGTTTCCATTTTGAACGATGGTACCCTGAGAAATTTGTTTAGGATCTTTAAATCCAGAATTGGTCTGAAGGTTCCCTCTTTTTTGGGAACTACGAACAGATTTGAGTAAAATCCCATTCCTTGTTCCGTCCTTGGAACTGAGTGTATCACTCCCATCTTTAGCAGGTCTTCTACACAATGTAAGAACGCCTGTCTCTTTATTTGGTTTGAGGATAAGTGAGATATGTGGAACCTTCCCCTTGGGGGTAGTTCCTTGAATTCCAGAAGATAACCCTGAGAAACTATATCTAGCGTCCAGGGATCCTGAACATCTCTTGCCCAAGCCTGAGCAAAGAGAGAGAGAGTCTGCTCCCCACTAGATCCGGTCCCGGATCGGGGGCTACTCCTTCATGCTGTTTTGTTAGCGGTAGCAGGCTTCTTGGTCTGCTTACCCTTGTTCCAGCCTTGCATCGGTTTCCAGGCTGGTTTGGACTGTGAGGCATTACCCTCTTGCTTAGAGGATGCAGAATTAGAGGCCGGTCCGTTCCTGAAATTACGAAAGGAACGAAAATTAGACTTATTCTTGGCCTTGAAAGGCCTATCTTGTGGGAGGGCGTGGCCCTTTCCCCCAGTGATGTCTGAGATAATCTCTTTCAATTCTGGTCCAAAGAGAGTTTTACCCTTGAAGGGGATGTTAAGCAATTTTGTCTTGGATGATACATCCGCTGACCAAGACTTTAGCCAAAGCGCTCTGCGCGCCACAATTGCAAACCCTGAATTTTTCGCCGCTAATCTAGCTAATTGCAAAGCGGCATCTAAAATAAAAGAGTTAGCCAACTTAAGTGCGTGAACTCTGTCCATAACCTCCTCATATGGAGTCTCTCTACTGAGCGACTTTTCTAGTTCCTCGAACCAGAACCACGCTGCTGTAGTGACAGGAACAATGCACGAAATGGATTGTAGGAGGTAACCTTGCTGTACAAAAATCTTTTTAAGCAAACCTTCCAATTTTTTATCCATAGGATCTTTGAAAGCACAACTATCTTCGATAGGAATAGTAGTGCGCTTGTTTAGAGTAGAAACTGCCCCCTCGACCTTAGGGACTGTCTGCCATAAGTCCTTTCTGGGGTCGACCATAGGAAATAATTTCTTAAATATAGGAGGGGGAACAAAAGGTATGCCGGGCTTCTCCCACTCCTTATTCACTATGTCCGCCACCCGCTTGGGTATAGGAAAAGCGTTGGGGTGCACCGGAACCTCTAGGAACTTGTCCATCTTGCATAATTTTTCTGGAATGACAAAGTTGTCACAATCATCCAGAGTAGATAACACCTCCTTAAGCAGTGCGCGGAGATGTTCTAATTTAAATTTAAATGTCACAACATCAGGTTCAGCCTGTTGAGAAATTTTTCCTGAATCTGAAATTTCCCCATCTGACAAAACCTCCCTCATGGCCCCTTCAGATTGGTGTGAGGGTATGACAGAACAATTATCATCAGCGCCCTCCTGCTCTTCAGTGTTTAAAACAGAGCAATCGCGCTTTCTCTGATATTCAGGCATTTTGGATAAAATATTTGCTATGGAGTTATCCATTACAGCCGTCAATTGTTGCATGGTAATAAGCATTGGCGCGCTAGAAGTACTAGGGGCCTCCTGCGTGGGCAAAACTGGCGTAGACACAGAAGGAGATGATGTAGAACCATGTCTACTCCCTTCATCTGAGGAATCATCTTGGGCAATTTCATTATCTGTGGCAGTACTGTCCTTACTTTGTTTGGACGCTATGGCACAATTATCACACAATTTTGAAGGGGGAGACACATTGGCTTTCATACATATAGAACATAGCTTATCTGAAGGCACAGACATGTTAAACAGGCTTAAACTTGTCAATAAAGCACAAAAACCGTTTTAAAACAAAACCGTTACTGTCTCTTTAAATTTTAAACAGAGCACACTTTATTACTGAATATGTGAAAATATATGAAGGAATTGTTCAAAATTTACCAAAATTTCACCACAGTGTCTTAAAGCATTAAAAGTATTGCACACCAATTTTCAGAGCTTTAACCCTTAAAATAACAAAACCAGAGCCGGTTACAGATTTAACCCCTATACAGTCCCAGCTACAGCCTTTGCTGTGACTTTACCAAGCCCAGAGAGGAATACGATACCAAATGACGCCTTCTAGGAACTTTTCCAACTACTTTCAGGTCCTCACACATGCATCTGCATGTCTTGCACTCAAAAACAACTGCACAGTAATGGCGCGAAAATGAGGCTCAGCCTACAACTGGGAAGGCCCTTCCTGACTGGAAAAGGTGTCTAACATAGTGCCTGACGTTAATAAACGTTCCCCAAGCTTATAAGTGTGAATTATCAGCATAAACATGTATAAAATGTCCAAATAAAGCAATCGATTTAGCCCATAAAAGTGTCTACCAGTTTTATAGCCCATATTAAGCCCTTTATTCTGTTTGAGACTAAGAAAATGGCTTACCGGTCCCCATGAGGGGAAATGACAGCCTTCCAGCATTACACAGTCTTGTTAGAAATATGGCTAGTCATACCTTAAGCAGAAAAGTCTGCTGTTTCCCCCAACTGAAGTTACTTCATCTCAACAGTCCTATGTGGAAACAGCAATCGATTTTAGTTACTGTCTGCTAAAATCATCTTCCTCTCACAAACAGAAATCTTCATCTTTTTCTGTTTCAGAGTAAATAGTACATACCAGCACTATTTTAAAATAACAAACTCTTGATAGTAGAATAAAAAAACTACAACTAAACACCACATACTCTTAACCATCTCCGTGGAGATGTTGCCTGTGCAACGGCAAAGAGAATGACTGGGGTGGGCGGAGCCTAGGAGGGACTATATGGCCAGCTTTGCTGGGACTCTTTGCCATTTCCTGTTGGGGAAGAGATATTCCCACAAGTAAGGATGACGCCGTGGACCGGACACACCAATGTTGGAGAAAATTAAATAAGATATAGCTCTGTTTTACATATTACACATTATTATAAGTGGGTTATATTGAATCTCACCAATCATCTGAGCAATGGTTTTCTCGTATTCTGCAACAATTTTCCTGCAGTAAAAAAAAAAAGTAAAAATAAGTTTACTGATCATTATGTAACATAACCAAATCAATAGTGCTGTATATAAAGATAGTAAAATATACATGGTCATTAACGAATAAAAACAGTTACTCAACAGCAGTTTGGAATTTACCTCATTTCAAGCACTTCTTTGTGACTATCCTCATACTTTGATTGCCAGTCCTTGGCTTCGGTCTCCTTCATAATAACCTGATAATAAAAAAATAGAAAATATTTATAATTGAATACTGGGTTTATTTATTTGTATACTCATTTAATGAGAAATGTAAAGGTAAACTGTGCACATCCCCTTTAAAGGGATATTCCGATCAAAATTGAAATGCACATAGCTGAATTACATCTTTGAAATGAAACAGTTGAAATATACATGTATTGGCATAAAAATTTCTAGTAAAAGTTAACACTGTTTTAGTTTTTTCATGATGCATAGCTAGATATTCTCAGTGCACCAGCATTTTAAATATTGCAGCTGTCCAGAGCACTAGTGGGGCTTGTATCATGTCAGCAATTGACAGAGTAAGGGCTCATTTCTATTGAGCTATAATTAGGTTTGCGGGGTCCGGCTGCCAAAAAAATTGTTGCGTCCCACAGAAAGTATAAGAAGCCGTTAAGAACTTATACCAGGTTTACAATTAAAGTGCAAATACACCGTCGGAGGCTGTTGATACACTGAAAAAAACTACACCCAGCTCAACTAGTTGTAAAAGAGGAAAAAGGAGTTTTGTGAGACCTATTTCCCATTGAAATTTAAAACTTGTAAATAATGCAAGTGGTTCAATGCAGACTTTCCAGCCAAAATTGGAATCCACATGGATACATTTCAGTTTTGAATAGAAGCATTTTGTAATATACATGTATTAGCAAACATTCTTCTAATAAAAGTTATAGCGGTTTCAAAATTGTATTTAAGTATTCACCGTGCACCAGCATTGTAAACACAGCATTTACTCACTCAGAGAGCCTAAGGTGCTTGTAGCGTCTGGTAATGACTCAGTTGGTTAATTGCTGACATGAATACAAGCCCCACTGGCACTCAGAGCAGCTGCAGCATTTAAAATGCTGGTGAACTGAGCATTTCTAGCTATGTTTCACATGCACGTGCAGAGAAAAATGCAGAGAAAAATGTTATGATTAAAGAAGTGATTTTTTGCCAATACATGAATATTGCAAATATGGTTCTATTCAAAGATGTAATTCATCTATGTGCATTTAATTTTTGACCGGAATGTCCCTTTAACTGAATCATCACCTCATGTTTTTTTTATATGTTGTCAGATTGCATCTTTAACCCCATAAGACGAAGAATTTTTAGAAAATAACTTTAGTTTTCAGAAATACCATAATATAGGAAAACATCACCATATGAAATGCAAAAAAAATGACGTGTCATTTTCATAGTAAATAGCATGAAAACCTTATTAAAATCATGGGACCTCACTCTTTCAAATGAAGGGTCTAATGATATATTTCTATGAGGGTTAATAAAGATTTGTTAAAAATAGCAGCAATTACCACAATAGAAACAATTCTGCAAGGTATTTATCATTGTTTTGACAGTCAGCTAACTATAGGATGGCCACAAACACACTCATTTGAAAGGGCAGGATTGCGGCTTTTAAATAAGGGTTCTCAAATACTGTAGGGGTCAGTATAGGTACCCGTATATCCCACCCTCTGATGATATTCCATATGACTATGGTTCAGTTAGGTGTTCACTGTTGCCACATTGATCAATATATAGAAACCTGAGCGCAGGGCTGGATTAGCCCACAGGGAGAAATCCCAGTGGGATGCAGCATCTGGGGCTGGGTTGCCACAGTTTAAGGGTGTGTAGTGGCAACTTCAATACAGGGGAACCATTTGAAATGTTTTTTTTTTTTTCGGGTTCCACCGGTCTTTCTCCTAAGTGTATTTTTCTAAGAATTCTTCTCTATGTCCGAGCGTGGTGGCGAGTGTGTCATAGCCGAACACTGCACAACTTAACACAGACAAAAAGCAATGAACAGAGGTAAGAGGAGCCTGGACACGGATAACCTATTGTTAATATCATCTACTTCTTTAATGTGTGGTGCTTTCCCAGCCTGGAGAAGTGCTGTCAGCCTCCCTCTCTGCAGCTCACACAGTTTTTTTTTTTTTTTTACCCAATTGCTCTTAAAATTTAAGGTAAAGTGTGTGTATGTCCCTTAAACACATCAAATAGTATATGCTATGCTTATATATAGTGTGAGGAGTAAGAGAAGAAAAAAAAGGTGCCCGTCATACAAAAAAAGTAGAGTCCTAAATTTGAAAACGGCTTCCTAAGCTTACAATATAGCATATAAGAGCATATGACCCCTTATTTAAAAGGGCAGCTTCTCCTCTTTCAAAAGGGTCACTTATAAATAACTAGATAAATAGAGAGGAATGAGCAGTAGTAAATGTATCATGCTCAGATTGGACAAAGGTAATAAGTGGAGTCCCCAGGGATCAGTAATGGGCCCTGTTCTTTTAATATTTTTATTAGTTACTTGGAACAAGGATTAACCCCTTAATGACCGAGGACGTACGCCATACGTCCTCAGAAAAAATACAGTTAACGCCTGAGGACGTATGGCGTACGTCCTCGGTTTGGAAAGCAGCTGTAAGCGTCCAGCTGCTTTCCGGTTATTGCAGGATGCCTCGATATTGAGGCATCCTGCAATAACAGTTTGTACCCCTCCGGTGCAGAGAGAGCCACTCTGTGGCCCTCTCTACACCGGACATCGATGGCAGCATTCGTTGGTGGGTGGGAGCTGCAGTGGGAGGCGGGTGGGCGGCCATCGATGGGTTCTAAGACACAGAGGGGGGCGGGATCGGGGGCGGGAAAGTCGGGCGCGCGCACAATGCGCGCGGGGCGGCGGGCGGACGCGTGCACGGGGAGGGAGCGGGTGGGAACCGCTACACTACAGAAAATTATCAAGTATAAGTGGGAGGAAGGGAGGAAGAAATGCCCCAAAAAAGTAATCTAAGGGATCTGGGAGGGGGTGGAGGTTGGTCTTGGGCTACACTACAGCAAAAAATAAAATAACAAATAAAAAAGAGACTATATAGTGTAAACTGGGTACTGGCAGACAGCTGCCAGTACCCAAGATGGCTGCCAAGAGGGTAGAGGGGGAGGTTAGAGAGCTGTTTGGGGGGGGGGGGCAGGGAGGTTTGGGGGCTAAGGGGGGATCCTACACAGCAGCATATATAAATATGCAAAGGGGGAAAAAAAAGAAAAAAAAGGATGCCTTTTATTTTAGTACTGGCAGACTTTCTGCCAGTACTTAAGATGGTGGGGACAATTGTGGGGTGGGGGAGGTAAGAGAGCTGTTTGGGAGGGATCTGGAGGGGGTGATGTGTCAGGTGGGAGGCTGATCTCTACACTAAAGCTAAAATTAACCTTGCAAGCTACCTAATTAACCCCTTCCCTGCTAGCCATAATACACGTGTGATGCGCAGCGGCATTTAGCGGCCTTCTAAATAACAAAAAGCAACACCAAAGCCATATATGTCTGCTATTTCTGAACAAAGGGGATCCCAGAGAAACATTTACAACCATTTATGCCATAATTACACAAGCTGTTTGTAAATGATTTCAGTGAGAAACCTAAAATTTGGAAAAATATAACTTTTTTTTAATTTTATCGCATATGGCGGTGAAATGGTGGTATGAAATATACCAAAATGGGCCTAGATCAATACTTTGGGTTGTCTACTACATTACACTAAAGCTAAAATTACCCCAAAAAGCTCCCTACATGCTCCCTAATTAACTCCTTCACTGCTGGGCATAATACACGTGTGGTGCGCAATGGCATTTTGCGACCTTCTAATTACTAAAAAGCAACTCCAAAGCCATATATGTCTGCTATTTCTGAACAAAGGGGATCCCAGAGAAAAAATTACAACCATTTATGCCATAATTGCACAAGCTGTTTGTAAATAATTTCAGTGAGAAACCTAAAGTTTGTAAAAAAAAAAAAATGTGAAAAAGTGAACTTTTTTTTTTATTTGATCGCATTTGGCGGTGAAACGGTGGCATGAAATTTACCAAAATTGGCCTAGATCAATACTTTGGGATGTCTTCTAAAAAAATATATATACATGTCATGGGATATTTAGGTATTCCTGACAGATATCAGGGTTCCAATGTAACTAGCGCTAATTTAAAAAAAAAAGTGGTTTGGAAATAGCAAAGTGCTACTTGTATTTATGGCCCTATAAAAAAAGCAAAGAACATGTAAACATTGGGTATTTCTAAACTCTGGACAAAATTTAGAAACTATTTAGCATGGGTGTTTTTTGGTGGTTGTAGATGTGTAACAGATTTTGGGGGTCAAAGTTAGAAAAAGTGTTTTTTTTCCATTTTTTCCTCATATTTTATAATTTTTTTATAGTAAATTATAAAATATGATGAAAATAATGGTATCTTTATAAAGTCCATTTAATGGCGAGAAAAACGGTATATAATATGTGTGGGTACAGTAAAAGAGTAAGGAAAATTACAGCTAAACACAAACACCGCAGAAATGTAAAAATAGCCTTGGTCCCAAACGGACAGAAAATGGAAAAGTGCTGTGGTCATTAAGGGGTTAAATAGCAACATTTCTGTTTTTGCAGGCTATACAAAGTAGTTTAAGGTCATTAGGTCTGTGCAGGATGAAATTGCTTTGCAAAGGGATTTACAAAAATTAAACAGGTAAATGGAGATTTAATACTGGAAAATAAAAAGGTTCAATATTTTGTGGACTCCCACAGAAGAAAAGGAAAATCAGGTTATCAGGTAAGCATAATTTATGTTTTTCTTCCTAATGGGAAAGAGTCCACAGCCGCATTCATTACTTATGGGAAATTTATACCCAAGGGTAAGAGGCGAACCAATAAAGACACCCACCTAAAAACAGATTCCCAAGAAACACAAAGTCCCAGTTCGTCTGAAACCGGCAACGAAAAACATTTTGCAAAAAGCGGTCCCAGAGAAACACAAAAGTAAGGGAAGGACCACCCGGCATGCTTGAGAAAAGCGACCAGACCCCGGGAAAAAACCCCTGAAACCTGAGTACACAACCCCTAAGGGCAAGCCTGCAAGAATCAGATAGAAAATAGCAATTAATCGCAGCTGAGTACAAACTCAGGAACTGCAACCTGCTAGACAGACAAGCTAACCAGTAAGCCACCTGGGCTCAATAGCTTACCAGCAGACAAAGAAAAATTACTGCAGCTGTTTTCCAACAGCAAAAGCTTTCGCTTACTGGGCAACGAAGCTGATCCAAGAGAGACAAGAGTCCCTCAAGAAAAACCGCAAGACAGAGCACGTGTCCCCAGGACACCCAACCAATCAACAAATGATTGCACAGGCACAGAATGCCCAAAGTGTTAAGTGACCAGCGCAAATCCTAGGACTGAAAGCAAACCAGACCTCTAAGGACCCAACAAAAGGGCCAAGACTGAGAGCAACCGCTCGAGCCCCCTTAACACAAGCAACAAGGCAACCAACAAGTCCAACCAATGCGCCGTTAACAAGTCTGCAGAAGGCAGAGACAACGGGGAAAAGATGACAAACCGAGCTAGAACTAGTCCTAGACGCGAAAGAGGAATGGGAAAAAGGAACCCCCTTACAAGAAGGCCCAGAGCCCATCCTCCGCCAAGGTATCAAACCGAAATGACTAAAAGAGAGACAATAGGACCCGTCTTGGCTCAACCCCAAATCCTAGGGGCATAACAGGAACATACAGATAGGACAGAGCTAGACTGCTCCAAACCCTAGACACTCCCGTGAGATCCTCGATGGAATCATAAAGGAGGAAACCAGACTTCCATAAGTCAACGCCCAAGGCAACATGCCCCAAGACAACCAGCGACAGGCTCTCTCAATGAGGAAAAGGAACCTTGAATCAAATCAAAGATGACACAATAGATACTGTAAATCACACCCGCAGCACGAGTCCATTAGGGAAAAAACGTTAACCAGTAGCCTCGAGGTACAGGATTTCAAGAACCGAGGCAATCACGGGCCCAAACCCTCAAGGGGCGATAAAGACTACCAGGACACCAGTGACATCCAAAATCCCATCAGAGCTTAAAAGCTCCCAGGGGCGGAGGTAGAGGACATTGGCCACCTCCGCACAATAGCCTAAACTACACGATGGCAAAGACTCAAAGAGAACCATCAACAGTAGCTCAAAAGGGCATAATAACCGCTCCACCCAGTAAGGACCACACCCCTCAGATCAGGGATGCGAAGGGACAAGGTGGGACACCACCGGTCCCGACGTTGTGTGCGGACTGACATGGACCAGCCCAATTGCTTCTGACATCCAGACCCAAAGATCCAGAAGAATAGTGTTTTGGTTTTTTTTTTTCTTTCAAAAACAAATAGCTGAACAGGCCACGCCGTACCAGCCATGCTCAACATGCGTCACTAACAAGTAACAAGTCACACTCAAAACTCCGGAAAAAAATCAGGGAACAACTTCTGTAGAAGAACTTGATTCAAGCAATCCCAGAATCCCCATAGGGAAAACAGAAAGAAAAGTAACCCAAACCAGATAAAGGAAAAACAAGGGCACCCGCAGGCATCCGCCCAGAAGGAACTATGTTTCCGCAGGACCTGGCAAACTGAAACCGTAAACTCCAGAAAAAAAGACTGGGAAAGCTCACAGTAGACCGACTGGGGAGAGGAACATCCCCACTAGCCTATCTCGAAGAACCTTGTGAGAACAGAGACAAACTATAAAGGAAATTATCCCCCAATAAATTAATAGGACACGAAGCCGCACAATCCTATAACAAAAAGAACAACAAGGGGGAACAAACACCCCGGGGGGAATATTACAGTGTCATTCACGGTCGGAACGCCCGGAATAGGCAGACAGGCACATAACTGCAAGGAAACTTCAGGGTCCTGCAATCGAACAAGCACCATTAAAATATTAAAACGCAAATGCCCCGCAAACTCCGGGGGAAACAATCCACCCTGCGCGGAGGTAATCTGTAACATTGGTGACCTCAAAAGTAAAAGGAGTATGCGAGTGGGAAGGCGCCTCCTGAGGAGCAGAGCCCCCAGAGGCAGATGGCACGGAAGGCCCAGGGTCCCCCGAGCCCGAGGGACCCGGTAAACTATCCAGGCACGAGAAACAGGATTGGCAGACTTGCGATAACCGGGCCAAATCATGGTCCTCCTCCGAGGGCCTCTCAGAATTACAATCCTCATCCGAGGACGATTCGGAATCGGATATAAAAAACATAATTTATGTAAGAACTTACCTGATAAATTAATTTCTTCATATTGGCAAGAGTCCATGAGCTAGTGACGTATGGGATATACAATCCTACCAGGAGGGGCAAAGTTTCCCAAACCTCAAAATGCCTATAAAAACACCGCCTCACCACACCCACAATTCAGTTTAACGAATAGCCAAGCAGTGGGGTGATAAAGAAAAGAGTAAAAAGCATCAACAAAGAAATTTGGAAATAATTGTGCTTTATACAAAAAATCATAACCACCATAAAAAAGGGTGGGCCTCATTGTCTCCTGCCAATATGAAAGAAATGAATTTTTCTTTCATGTAATTGGCAAGAGTCCATGAGCTAGTGACGTATGGGATACCAATACCCAAGATGTGGAACTCCACGCAAGAGTCTCTAGAGAGGGAGGGATAAAAATAAAAACAGCCATTTTCCACAACCCAAAAAAATAAGTTTATTCTCATAAATGAGAGAAAAAAAACTCAAATCAAAAACAGAAGAATCAAACTGAAACAGCTGCCTGAAGAACTTTTCTACCAAAGACTGCTTCTGAAGAAGCAAATACATCAAAACGGTAGAATTTAGTAAGTGTATGCAAAGAGGACCAAATTGCCGCTTTGCAAATCTGATCAACTGCAGCTTCATTCTTAAAGGCCCATGAAGTGGAGACTGATCTAGTAGAATGAGCTGTAATTATCTGAGGCCAGGCCTGACCCGACTCCAAATAAGCTTGATGAATCAAAAGTTTCAACCAAGAAGCCAAGGAAATAGCAGAAGCCTTCTGACCTTTCCTAGGACCAGAAAATAAAACAAACTGGAAGTTTTCCTGAAATCTTTAGTAGCTTCCACATAATATTTCAAAGCTCTTACCACATCTAAAGAATGTAAGGATCTTTCCAAAGAATTCATAGGATTAGGACACAAGGAAGGGACAACAATTTCTCTATTAATGTTGTTAAAATTCACAACCTTAGGTAAAAATTGAAAAGAAGTCCGCAAAACTGCCTTATCTGGCTGAAATATCAGAAAAGGAGACTCACAAGAAAGAGCAGAAGAGATAGCCAAAAGGAACAACACTTTCCAAGAAAGTAGTT